>NW_009212922.1:0-50884 GCF_000690835.1 Fulmarus glacialis | reverse complement strand
AAAGCCTTGTTAGGGAAGGTTACTCTAACCCTCCCGCCCTCCCCACCTCCTGCACTACTCCAATTCAGCGAAAGAAATTCCTGGTAAAGCCCACTTCAACAATCATTTCAAGACATGTACAGGTCTAGAGGGGCTTATAAATTACACTGGAGTATTCTCTGAAGTGCTCTTATAAGTTAAAACGTTCCAAACCTCCCAATTTCTAGGACTGTGCGATTATTATAATCTTATATGTTTATACAATGAAACTAGATAATGATTTTTGTTTGTTTGTTTAAACAAAAGGACACACAAAATCCCCAGAGGTCTTCTAAATATTAAGGAGCTGTAAATACAACCGTATAAGCCAACTTAAGCTCTCCCCTCCCACACATCTGAACAACCCCCTCCTAGTGAGTGACGGTTTATTAAATTTTCCGTGCTGTGTTGAATATCAATTTAATGTGCATTTTGGAATGTAATGTCTTACACAGATATGTACCCTGCATTACCTTCCTAATGCAATATTGACAGAAACGCTGGCAATCGACCTTTACAAAACATTGGCATCATCAAAGAGGTGTGATGGCCCCTCTTTATTTTGTTCTATGCTTTTCTAGGAAAAAGAGCCTGTGAGTGCTTTATGGTGACAGAGTCTATGGTATTTCAGTGAGATCTCTTCCTTCCTTTTACCATTATTTACAGTGGCTTAAAAAACAATTACCTAGTCCCACTGACAGTGACCACTCTACACTCCAAATTTTACAGAACACAGCATCTCTCTTCTGTGTTCAGACCTAGCTTCTAAACCAGCATCTAGGAAATAGTCTTAACTTTAAAACTGAAGTTCATAGTTGAAAATGCGGGTGTCAGTATGGTTCTAATTAAAATGCAAAGACTCATGCAGAACAAGACTTGGTGCTACGGTAAAGCAAGGGCTAAAATTCTGTCATTGCTGCTTTCATTGCTTAATATTCACACACCAGTGGAAAAGAAGGGGCTTTTCCCCTCTCCTCTTTAACAAATTCTTCTGCTTCCTGAGCTTAATTCATTAATCCCGTGGCATTGTATCTGCCAGATTCAGCAATTCTATTGATCAGCAGCATTGTTAAGAAAATAAAATCCAAAAATAATGTTGATTTTGGTCATTCCCACACTTGTTATCCTGAGCATTTTCATGCTCCAGGCAGTGGATTAGAGCTCCAAAATGACAAGAGACGCCTGTCTGTTTTCCATGGATTACTTGCTACAGACATTCACTCTGCAAAGGAATTCATGTCACTTTGAGATTATTTGAAGAATTGGCCTAATGAATTACCCTTTTGTATTGAGCAAACAATTAGAAACAAAACACAAAAGATGCACCATATTCAGGACTTTATAAAGCACATCATTTTACAATGATGTTGTTACACTCAATTTACTTCTAGCTGCATAAAGAAGGCACAACTACGTTTTTTTCTTATAAGGAAAAGAAAGTACGAAGCTAAAATTCTATCTTTCTCATGTAGAATGAATGTATAACACTCCAGACTATTTTACAGCAACCAAATAAACAAATCATGGTCCCCAGTCAATATATATTTTGCCCAGAAAACATATGGATTAGACACAATGAGTACTAACTTATCCGAGATTGCATTTTAAGAGACAAAATACAGCATCATTTTAAGAGAGATGAGAGATACTATCTTTTGGCATCCTTCATGTGAGAGACCACTCACGTTTTGCCTTCCTCTGTGAGATATGCCAGTCTAAAGACACAGAGAAGGGTAAAAACTGATCCTGTGGGTCGTCCTCCAGCTATTTAGCTCTAAGTAGTGCTAATCAGCTAGTCAGGATAGCATATGCTGCACCCCCTTATAAGGAGAGGGGCAATGGCAGCACTTCAGTGGTGCTTGAAGAGGCTTTGTATCTCAAAGACACCCATTGCCATATGTTGCTTCTGCCAAGGAGAAACTGGGCTCTGCTTGGAAGGAATGATTTGGCCAATGCTCCTACGGCAAGTGCCAGAAACGTCAACTCTGGGAATTTAGGGTGAGCAACAACTCACTTTCAAATGACAATCTATTCACCTTTTTTCTTTGGTCTTTTGAAAGCGATCTAGCTGCTGAGTTTAGAGAGAAGGAAAAAGTAAAATCCAAACTTTCCTCAGTTCTTCAAGTAATACCCTTCTACCCTGAAGAAAAGACGACCACGGTTATTAGCTTAATTAATTATTCCATTATTGCTCAGCAAGTTCAAAAGGAATAACTGTTCTTCTGCATCGTTTCCCATATTTGTTGCAGATTTTATTTTTATTTCCTGTAATGGCATTTATATGACATTCTATATAGTGTTTTACGTCTCAAAACCCAGATAGGCACTTGTGGGCTCTGTTTAACATTTCTGGTCTCATGCTGTGTGGCATTACGATTTGGAGTTTTTTATACCACCTTTCAGTATGTGCAGCAACTTCACATTGATAGATCCTACAAAAAGTTATACTTGGATGTGTCTGGGCTTTCACTGTTGACCATCCATGCAGAATTACTCCTTCAATCACTTACAAGTTGGCATCATTTGGTGTTTCTCATTACTCAGAAATAGTATTACTTGACTCATGATTCAAACCTTCTTGCTGCTGCTGTGATTTTTATACTTAGAAGTTCTTGAAAGCTTAAATGCTCTAAGAAAGTCTTTGTGTGCTTTAAAAATGTACTTATGTTTTCAGAATTGTTTCCTGTGTTCTAGATGAGTCATTACTTGTTTATATTGATGCGATCAGGTCCTTCTCAGAACTACACAGGAATTACCAGAATCCGTTTCTGATATGCAGCACTAATCCAGTAATTTTTGAGGGAAAAATTTCTTGGGTTGAGTGTGCAATTTCTGGTTAAAATCAGAGAAAAAAAAAACCCTCTTAGTGTGTATCTGATTGCTAAAAACCTCCCTAGAAAACACAGTCCTGTAGGAAAAGTGAAATCTTAGCTCAGATACACTCCCTGCTATTTTCTTCCATAGCAGGTGACTTGCTTGATAAGCAGAATATTTAGAATTCTGCAAAGGGTCCCTTTGAAATTGCTCCAATTGTATACATAATGATACTTGTAACATGCTTTAGAATACCTGAATAATTATTGGCCCAAAAGGAGGCTCAGTCTAGAGCCCGATTATAAGTGCATTTGTCATGTGATGTGTGAGAAACCCAGGATGCAGTTTCACAACATATTGACTCCAGAAGCAAAATCCCATTTAAGAATATCCAGACATCGTCTACCACATTTTGCTTTTATGTCACGGACTGCCACTCTCTCATTTGGGATGCTACAAACTTTTTGTGGGGACATACTAGAAACATGGTGAAAAAGAATGTTTAAAAATAATCCTTGTGGGCATACGAAAGGAGCTGTTTTTCACACAGACACAGTGTATGCACCAGCTGACGGAGTAGAAAGAGTTGTGAAAAGCAGCAATGCAGAGGAACTTCGGATGTTGGCCTCGCTTCTGAAGGCAACATGTCATGAAGCTCTACTTCTAGGTTCAAGTGTCTATATCAGGCAGGAATCTAAACCTGGAATCTATTTGACATAGAGCTTAATGTTAACACAGTTGTTCTTGTCTTTTTCTTATGGAAGAAAAAGAAAAGAAACCTATAAAGGGCCTATACAGTGAAGAAAAATGTTTCTGATATCCAGACCTGCTGACCGGGACACTGCTGAACGGGACAGCAGTTATTATTTTTACAGTGTTGATGATTATCGCATTAGCTCAAGAGGTTATAAAGAGCTGCTTCCACCTGGATTTTAAGGGATTTAAAATTCTGTGGAGTGACACTTTTTAAGTTCTGAAGCAATCACAGAGCAAAGTTAAAAATGCATCAGCAAAAAAGGAGTTGAAGGTGTAGAGTTTAACATTTTATCAAATTGGAGTTGCCTAAATCACGGGCTTGCATCTAGATCTGGAAATATTCTTGCTGTTGGAAGTCTAGACATGTCTTTCCCCAGCGCTCCCTTGGGCTATGTTGCATTTGGTAGCCTTATTCAAATCTCCTGAATCTACATAAATCCGTAACATTTCTTATTATTGCATGTGATCAGGTTGCTAACCACACCAGTTAGTATCTGTGTTCTCTCAATAACACCGCATCTTACCATCTTGTCACAATCAACTTTTCCTTCATTTCTCAGGACTAATGAGACTGTACTATATGTGATGCTTTTATTTTTGGCAGCATAATGGGCTCTGTATCAGTATGATGTGTTTTATTCACAATGCTTTCAGGTCTATTAAACACCTCATCAAATTCTTCAAAAATATTCTTTGCATCCTGTTCTGTAGACAGGTTGTATGCCTGTCCGAACAGCAGCATTTTCAGATTGCTCTTCAAACCTAAACAAACCTTGGCCTCTGCTGCCTGATGTTCATCTCATACGCAAATGTATGGCAACTGTGATACCCAGGGCCATGGTAAGAAAGCCACCTTGATAGCTCAGTGCCAGGCATGTGACATTAATAAGAGTTACGAAAAGCTTATTTTCCCCAACTCTTGGTATGGGTCAGTAGCTTCTGTTTCCAATGGATTAGCTCTGGGGTACTCCTCCAAATTGAACAAAACTTCCAAGTCTATTAACTTTCAAGTACAGAGACTTCCGTCCCTCTGATTGCTTATGTTTATTGGCTGTTGGGCCTTCATTGAGGAAATACTGGCAAGGACGTATGTTTTTTTACAGGAGATGAGGGAAATGCAAAGAAATATTTGATGTTTTAATTCTTCAGAGAAAAGCCAACTGAAGAAAAATCAGTATAAAGGGGAAAACAAAGCAACAGCAGCCATGAAACTTTTGTCTCCTTAAATCTATTCCAGGCCTGATGTGTTGAACTTTGTTGAGGGAAGTCTAATCAAGCGAGAAGGTCTCCTCCCAAATGACTGGCTGCAGAATGACTTGCTCCTCTAACCCAACAGATTTAATGGTTGGTGGATCTCTGAAAAGATAGATAAGAAATCAGTCCTGTCCTTTTCCCCACCGCTGGCTGAAGAGCCAGCTTGCAAGGTGTATTACACAAACATGCATTACAGATTCAGTTACTTTGGCATTCAAATCCAATTTTGGCTTTTATCACTCACATTTTTTCAAAATTGGAACAACTGACGGTGCATAAAATATTTTCCTGCACAAAACCCAAGGAACTGCTACAACTCAGAAAAATAAGACACAGATCAATATCAAAATATTGTTTTCAGGATTTCCTACTTGTCTTTGAAAGTCCCCTTATGTTCTGATTGGCATCTTTAGACCCCTGTATACCTTTCAAGGTCTAATCCTAAGGGATTTGCTCAGGGCCACACACTAAGACATTAACATGACAAGAAATTGATCCTGCGTTTCTCACGTACTATGCCAACAGTCGCATCCTTACCTCTTCATTTGTCATAGTATGCAAGTCATTCCTGTCAGCCCTAAAAGTCCCTCCTTATCACTCCGTATACAGAAAATCCCCAATTCTATTGTATCTGGGATCCATCATGGCCAACCTTTGGCCCTATGTAATTTTGCTTAGTAACCTTTACTGCCAACTGTCAAAAACTTGAAAGACACAACATTATCTTGTGTGCCACCCATTCATCACAGGCTTTTAAATAGTCCAGGTGAATTGCAGCAAACCACAAACTGAAAGCGTATGCAACATCTGCTATGATCATTGTTTTTTTCTGGACCTTTCTTCTTCTTTCTCTGTTTTTTATTTTCTTCTTGTGCTGAGTGGTTCATTAGTATATGACAAAAATATAAGACCAACAAAACCGTAACCACCGGCTGTCATCTTCATACGTCTGCCCTATTTGACTTTCTAGACTGAAAAACTTTTTAATGAGGATATTTTTTTCATAGACAAATTACAAGTCTGATTCTGTTGAACAGAGTGTGTGGGTGCAAATCGTCTTTGGAAGATCAAACAATATCACACAAAATGTAGGGGCTAAAGAGTCAGTTTATGGCTTCTGATGCCAAAACTTATAGCTATTTAATCACTACTCGGATAGTCTGTGAAAATTGCAAATGGTAGGTAAACTGTGATAGCTTAGGAAAACTTGGTTGAACTTTCAATAATTTGCCCTCTGCGAATGCTTTTAGAGTCAGCAATATGTAGAAGTGTGTGCTAGAAGAGGAGGGGGGGAATTCAAAGACAAACAAGCTCTAAGAAAGCATTAACTAACTGTCTTCCCTCTCTGAATCCCCAGTGAATAGGGATTTCAGCAGGGGAGGGGAACATTATCCCTCCTCTGGATTGAATTTGTAACCATTTCAGAAAAGCTTTCCACTACATTATTTTCCTATTTGTTTCTGTGACATCAGAGTTCATGATATTTTAGGCAGGTAAATATAGACACAGGAAAGAAAGATTCCTTCTGTCTCCTGAAGTGCTGAAAACCAAGACAAAGTTAGGATGGAGCTGGACCAGTCAGTCACATAAATCTTATCTGTGGAAATTCAAACGTAGGTTGAACACATGCACACACATATACCAGTAGAGCAATTCTCTAGGAAAATAACTGAAACCCCAGCTTGTTTTCTGTTTCTCAGGCATTCTAGAAATACTTCAAATACTTTACTACTTTGACATACAGAAAGCATAACTACAAAGAGCATCAGGTAATAAAACACACATCCCTGAATCTATAATGAGATTTTTCTACCAGCACTTGGTCTTGGTGAAAGTGCAGTCAAACCTAAGTCTGAACAGTTGCGGTCCATCTTCCCTCTTTTCTCTCCAAGCAGGGTATGAAGCTGCAGTTTCAGTGCTCAGAGCTCCCTGGAGCATCTCACCCGGTGATTGAGGACTAATGGCAGTGGTAAAGGTGGTAAAAGTGGTAAAGGAAACATATGGCCAGATGTGGGGAGGAGCGCTGCACCACAGCAGCCTGACACCCTGTTGGAGATCATACAATAATGGAGATCTGCTGACACTGTATAACATCTTTCTGCTCTCTCAGAGCCTGCCCTGTTCCCTGTACCTGAGGAGAAGGAAAGACAAAGGTGCTGGTATTGCCACTAAATATTTCCCATGACGAGAGAAATTCTTAATTCTGGACCAGAATTAGCTACTTAGCAACACCTTAGTGACTTGTGAATAGGCTAGGAAGGAAAAAAATCATATACTAATAAGCCAGGTATTCTGTACATGCAAAATAATTTAATTAAAGCATATTTTATGTTATACCAAAATAGTCAGGGAAAAAGGCTGGACTCATACATGCACACTATGTATCTATATACATATAGAGACTATACATGTTGTACAGGGATAATATAACATAAAACTAGCATAATTAGCCATCTTAATTTTCCCTGGCATTTCACAATATCACACAGATGGATCCTTCAGGTTTTCTTTTTTGTTGTTTTTTTCTTTCTGTTTAAAGCTCATATGCATCATGTACTGGTTTCATGAATCTCTCAGCCAAATTCCAGAGTATTTCTTAAAGCTTTACATAACAATCTTATAAACTATAAATATATGTCTATGAAGGTTGCTTTTCTTCTTTCTTCCCACCCCCTCCCCCCCCCCCATTTGACTCTACCTTCAAGTGAAACAGAACAAGAATATGTTCATAAAGACAAAAATTCCATTGTTTATACTGATCGGCACAGACTAGGCAGTGAGGGGGAAAAAACGAGGCATCTGTTGAATACAAATGAAGACAGCAGGTTGGTGTGTGAGTACTTAGGTTCTGAAGCTACTTGTCATTTGCTTTTAGCAGCTGAAAATTCACTCTCCTACTCCCCCCCCCAGCCAACGGGACAAAGTTATGGAAAACACGGTGACTTCAGGAAGGTGACTTTACGTGAAATTGCAAAAGCTGATGCACAAAAGCTCAGTCCTTACCCAGCTGAAGCAGTGTTCCCCCTCAAACCTAAGTTTACCAGCGACAATTTTGTTCTAAACAGGCTCTTTTAGCTGCTGTTAAAGAGCCTTGAAACTCCTTGCGTGACGTTGCTAACGACAGGGAACAGTGTGCCAAAGCCTAGAATTAGTGTCCTTAAAGGGTTTATTATGATGGCAAAACCAACTGTTAGGAGAGCTCCCTTGTGCCCAAAAGGTCTATATTGTGCTTCAGCAAAGGGGGGTTTCACAATAAATTGTGAAAATTGGAAGGAGAAGAAGAGGAAAAAACCAGCACCCCAGACTTCAAACAAATCTTGCTCTCCATTTTTCTTCCAAAGTGTTGAACGATACATGACGTCATATGATGTGTGCTAATTCCCCCTTCTCTATTTTGAAAGGAATAAATGGGTTCTATTTCTGAGAAAATGTATTAAAGCCAAATTTTACTCTCAGTTACCCTGATGTCAATCCCAAGAAACAACAACTCAAATGCAATTCCTCTGGATTCACACTGATATAACAGAGAACAGAATGTGGTGCTTGAAAAAGCAGCTGTCACCTTATGGAAAACTTTATGAAATATCTTATTTGGAAACAAGCGTTCTTCTGTGCAGTGTATTTCCCTGTACTTCTTTTCTCTCATTCTTTCTTTCTGAAGACAGTGCTTTAAAACAGAATCACTGTTGTTTCTTAAGAATTTATCTGCTTCTGCACTTATTCCCCACCTGACATCATAATCCTCTGTTTGTGACATAATAATCATTTTCACAATGACCAATTGTGATACTACAAGCTGGGCTTAAAATCTGATCCGAAAAATGCATTTTACTCTGATATCTTACATAACGTCATATCAACTTTCAGCTCAAAAGACAATAATTTCAACCAAGTGACATCAATTAAGTTTTCATACAAGGGAGTGGTACACTTGATATAACTCCCTAGAGATAATTCCCTTCAGAGTTTACGGTTTTATGATTTGACCTTTAAAAATATTTCCACTCTGTATCCAATGCTTGGTTATGCAAGTCTAATGATTTTGGTGAAGTAGAAAAACATTATGTATACAATTCAGTCCAGTCTCCCACAGGAGTTAAAAGCCGCAACAAGCAGAAGCTTAAGAAAAGGAAAATCAAATGCAAATATATTTCTCATGAATTGCTCAATGAATTTCAGATACCATAATGATTTATGAGAATAACCTGAAAAGCAACATCCTTCTTGACAAGTGCTGAGTGAGTACCCTTCCAAAGCTTGCAGTCTTATGTTTGAGGATACAGTTTCATCCTGTATTTTTGTTCTGAAATTCAGTGGTTTCTCTGTTCATCCTACCATCTTTGGCAGCTTTAACTAGAGTTATTCATAGGTTTCAAATTATGCACATGCTTTGCTGGATCTGCGCCCATGTGTGTTGAAATTTTGTTATGAGTAGGACAGCCAGCACAATCCAGAATCAGGGAGAGCCAATTTTTGTTCCTTAGCGCACTTCGGACTTTAAGGAAGGAGCTCCAGGAAAAATAGAAATCTAGGGGAACATGTTATCAGATGTTGTGTAGCCAGAACCTTCTCTTCCTGACAGCTGAAACACTCGAAAAATGGCAGACTATGCCTAAACTTAAGTCTGATGACTAACTCAGCCAGATGCAGGAGCAAGATTTCTAGTCTCTCAAAGTTTCGTGTATAAGTAGACCATTATATAGAGATTTGAGCTGCAAATTATTTTTAAAAAATATTAAACTCTGGATTGTTTAAATGACTGGATTTCAACAGATTTCCTTCTTTAATAGATATTTCTAAGGAAATTGCTTCCTCAAATTAAATATTTTGCTTTTTGTAAGATGCTAAACATACAAACCATCAGGTGGCAGAAATAAACTAATATTTTGTGAATATTCTCTACTGCAATTGTTATTTTAAAGTCATTATTTCTCATTAAAGAGCTCAAAGTTCCCACCCTTCCAGAAGTTTTGTTTTCCTAAGTCAAGAGAACTCTGGCTGGTGAAGGAGTTATTTTCCTCTTGTTAAAATGTCCTGCTATGGTAAAATGTTCCATCTGGAGTGCCCAGCTATAGAACTGTAAAAGTAAATTTCTCTATGCTATCATCTCCTTGAAAGCCATGTGCACACAAGATGAGTCTTTTACACCATAAGATGGATCTCTGATGACATGAATTAGTATATAGCATGTGTTGCTTTGGAAAACTTTGTTTAATATTGAACAGTGGTTGATGATACTCTCCAGTGATATCACACTACAAAACTGATTATAAAAATACAACAACCACATTATGGATAAAGTTATCCATTCTACTTGCCACACCAATGCCTCACCATGGAAATCTATCCTAGATTTATTGACCGCAAATTATTGTATATGTGAAATAAATTAGTTGGAGAAAGAAGCATATCTTTATGGCTTTCAGCACATCTCCTGTGGAAACAGCATGAAAAATGCAAAACCTATTTCACTAATCTGTTCCAACATTTTGTATATGCAACAGCCACTGCCTCAAAAGCTGTATTTCTTCACTGATCACGTTTTCAGGACTCCTGAAAAAAACCTTTTAAACTACAGTTTGATAGAGACTGTTAACTTGTTTGCTTGCTTATATGTTTCTTTTTTTAACATATTATATAGCTCAATTACTGGAAAGAATAAGTTTGAGATGGTTAGTGTTGTTATTGCATGAAATTGATCTGGGCTCCAGCCAAATGCAAGTCTCATTAAGACGGAGACATTCAGATGAGAATTAAGACCCTTCTAATGAAATATACTGGAGGATTAAGTTACAAGTGGCAGGACACATTACCTTATTTATCTAGTTGTGCTCGCATGACTTGCTAGGCCAGCAGTTATGACAAACGTTCTTTGCGCAACCTATTTTCAAGACTATTTCCATTAAAAGTAACATGATTGAGTACACTGCTTTGCTCATAGTTGAGATATGCTTCAATGTTTATATCAAACCAATTAAACTGTGTTGTTTTAAAGCAATAAAAATGGTTCTGTACTTGTCACATGTTCTTCTCTGCCATTTTCAAGTCTGGAGACTAGGAAATAGTTTGCAAGCTTTCTGTGCACGCTATTTCATTTTCACGTATTTGACCTTTTAATTTTATCTTGCGTTGATTTGTATGATAAAACATTTTAGATCTTTTGTGTGTGTGTGTGATTGTAGTTCTTCCTTATCTTTTTCTAACATTTAGAATAAAGATACCTAAAGTGATATTATTATTGTTGCTGTTGCTGTTGCTGTTATTATTGTTATTTCAAGAATTTTTCTTGCTTACATATTATCATGGTTGTACCTAGCACATTTACAGGCGAAATCACTGAGCAGCTAAGTTGAAACACTGTAGTTGCACACAATCATGTCATGAACATACTCTTGCTGGCAGTTGAAAAATGTATTACATAGCTCCCTTTGACACATCTGCTCTTGTGCAATATGTACCGTCTTCATAAGCATGTATTAATTCTGAGTGCCTCTGTCTGAATCAAATTAAAAGAGCCTGAATTTCAAATAATGGGTGTCCTGAAAAATGTCTTTCATAGAATGTTATATTTGCAGGCAAGCAAAATTAGCTACCACTTCTGAAAACCTCTTGGAAAGCATTATTTGTGGGTTTAAAGTTGGGGATTAAACTATTTAAAATTCTGTGCTATTGGGTCTCTGTATGCAAGTAGACAAATAAGGAAGGGTCTTCTTTTCAATACCTGGAATTACAGGGAACATTTTTCTCTATGGACTTTTGATACCTTCCGTGGAGCATTTTCCTTTGCATTCATGTAAGCTAAAACACCAAAGGCCTGTTCAAAGCTGGTTTGAGGTAGAAGCAAGACATGGAAGGATTAGGGCATGGAGTTACCTGCAAGGGCATCAGCAGTATTTGTTCACGCTAAGTGGCGTGTAGCAAGCTCCTTTGAGCATCAGGCTTTAATGGCACTAATATTACTTGCCTAGAAACAGCTCTGGATGTATGGAAACAGTCTGGGGAGCAGAACAGGTAGCTTAGCACTTGGATAGTTAGATACTTTTTTTTTTCCTGAAATATGAAACATCTTAAGGCTACTCAGCAGGCTGTGTGTTTTGAGGCTCAGGATGTAGGGCTGAGATTAGGACTGTGTAACTGTGAGTTGCTATGCATCATCTGCCTGTGTGAATACTCAGCCTATTGTTAGTGCATGGTAAAAATGTGTGAGCTCATACCTCTGTCACCAATGCAAAAAGCACCTATGGGGTACGCTTCTTGTCCCTCCAATGCACAGTAAGTCCATTCACTGCTGAAGCCTTACTCTTCTCAATGGAGCACACCGCAGAAGCAGTTTGCCTAGCACCGAGGATCCTAGTTGGAAATCTCAGCAGAAGCAGGACAGAAGAGAATAGAGAAAGGAATTGGTAAAAATCCCTGGGGAAAGGGAAGTTGTACATAAGAGGCTGCTTACGTAGCGGGGAAAGAAATTGAAATTCTTCCTGGAGAATGTTATGATTAGTAACGGCATTAATGTTTGAGCTAATACTTGCATTGTATCTTGTACATTCTCTAAGAGAAAAAAGTCTGAAAGAGTTAAATGATGGGAGAAATAGAGATACAGAGATGAAGAAACTTTCCCATGAAATGCTATAAATTCAGTCCAATGCGAGTACTACGTATAGACCATCTTGTGTCTCTGAGAGGTCTCAAGTTAATGGAGGAAAGCACAATGTCAGGATACATACCTGTAAAGGAGAGAGCTGCTGATAATATTGTGCTTCTTATACACTTAGAGAGAGAGTGAAAGAAAAAAGAGAAAGAGGGCATATGTTTTTATTAGCTGCCATATGTTATTTTACAAACAACCTATATTCATGGGCCAGATTGGACTGCAAACTCCACTTCTGTCCCTGTCAAGTGCCCAGCTTCAGCCAGCAAAGACCTGATAGCAGATAGCAGACCTACAATCATATAACAGTAAATGGAGGGCTTTGAACTCATTTGCTTGCATGAGATAAATAACTTTAAGAGACATAGTTAATGGCATACTTATCTTGTGCACAAGTGGAAGAGTTGGCTGTGATCCACTTCCGACTTTGAGTTTTTACTACCATAGCTAGTATCAGATAAAAGCTGTTTTCAGGAACCAAAAAAATTGCCTTAGAAAGAAAGCAGGGTTCTGCCTCCTTCACAGCAGTTGGGAGTTAGTCGAAATGCTGTATTTTCATTTCAGCAATTTATGTTAAGACACCTCTGAGTCAGAAGAAAGTCTCTGATATGCACGAGTAAACCAGAATATCAGCAGTGTCTGGAACAGGACAGGTTAAAGTTATAACGCTGATAAATAAGTAACACAAACTTCAACTCAGAACAGCCAATAATATGAGTTACAGATCTGTTGGTCAGCTAAGGAATCTGGCCAAGGCAGATGGCATTTACCATTTAAAGGATTTTCTAGTACTTTTTCTGGGGCAACAGTTCACACTACAAAAAATTCTGTCATAACATTGATTGTCAAAGGAGAAACAAAAACTGCACAAGCATAGAGACTGTCTTATGCTGTATTACCAGAAGGTGCTGCATCCACAACACAGCTCAGTGAATGGGACAAGATTTGCTGTATACACTGCTATGTCTATGCTGCTTCTTTCTATTTATTTAAAAGGATGTCATTCTTCAGGGAGTGATAAATTCCCTTTCAAAAACTTTCGCTTCACTGAATTTGTTTTTATAAAGAACATTTCACACACACCATTTCACTTAATTTTCAAATGTAATTTCTCCAGTGTCTCTGGAACATGAAGAGTTACTTCAGAAGGAAAGAAAATAATATCTAGATTTTCTATTTCTACTATGTTTCTACAGTTCTGTATTTCTGCTCTGTGTTTCTACTGACCACAGGTGAACAGCCTCCAGGGCTGGGGAGGCAGATGGTCAAAAAAATCAACAATGAAGAAATATCTTTGTCTTCTACTTACATCCTTTGGAACCTGAGCTGAGTTTCACAACAAAGAAAGTTCTTTCAGTAATGATAGAAATTTAATCACTATTTTTGTTAGAGAAGTGTTACAGAGTTTTGGATGAATCTCAGCCTTTAGTTATCTGTGTTTAAAATGTATATGATATATTCTCTCTGTGACATTTTTTTAGATGCAGACCAAAAGCTGTGTGAACCGTTTGTGATTCTATGGATGTGGCAAGGTGGAATACTACTGTCAGGTGACGTTTCTATGCATCACCTTAATGCAATGCATAATTGTCATTAATAATGTATATCATGGGAATCTGATTGCTTGAGTAAAAGCTGTCTTACAGTTTTATTTTGAAAAACAAATGGACACTTTGTCCATTTGCTTGTAGAGATGGCTCTGAGATATGGACATTAAAAATAGCAGGATTAGAAGGTTGATCCTATTTATGCTCAGGAGAAATAATGCACCTGCCATATGCAAGAGCAGTAGCCTTAATAAGGAACTGAGATACCTGAAAAGAAGACTGAAAACATTAGAAAAATTATTGAAGTGGTGATAAATAGTGCCATCTATACATGAAAAGACCCCATCCAATCATTTCTAATTTTTGAGGGTAGAGGTAGAGGCCTCCTCGCAGCCACCATGGAGCTTCTGAGGCTGTCATGAATAATCTGTGTTTGCATTTACGCATACCCAAAATCCTGTGAGCATAAAGGAACCACATGCGGTACTGGAGCCAAAGAAATCTGGAATAACTATGAGCCAGTACAGTTACAGTTGAAGAAAGTAGCTGAATAAGTAGGTAAACTTAGGAAGGAGAAGTTCTTGACTTGGCTTCACATAAAATGTTCCTACCCTACACAGTGAGACTCACAAGTCATTTGAACATATGTATCCGAGCAAAAGCAGAAAACTTTTAAAGGTAAGGGAGGACTTTTCAATATAAACATAGAAGAATACCAATGTTTTTAACTTTGGCAGAATAATCACTGGTGATATCCGAGTTCATATATTTTGATTGCCTAAGTCTTGTCTAAGTTTTTCCTCCCAACATTGTCTTGGGGTAGTAAAAATCAAGTTTGCAGTGAAAAGAGAGTGGCTCCCTTAACACCCTTGTAAGAATAACACCAAGCAAAGTACATTTTTCAAGAAGATGGCATTCATGGCGCTCTCTGCCTGCTTCCCTTGCTGTCTTCTTGGGTACATCTGAATATATGTCCCTGCCACCACCGAGCTGATGTAGCGCCAGCAGCTAAAAGATGGGCAATGAGAGGTCTCAGTGCGCTACACTCATTCTCCAGATATACTGTACACTTGTCCCAGGAATATCAGATTTATTATGCAAGTGCAGAACCAAAGCACAGTGCACCCTCACTAAAACTGGCCTTCCTGAGAAAAATGGATTTACAGAACACTTCTAAAATAACAATTACATTAATTATACACATATTAAATGACATGACAGAGAGAATGACCTAAGTGACTCTTGAGGAAAGCAGAGACCTGGACCAGTGCATCACCCGGGAAATCCTTCTGGCTCACAGACTTTTTCCAGCTTATCCAGGAAAAGAGAAAACATACAAAGGGGCCAAGGACTAAATGATATATTTCTTTAGGCTGTACATAGCTGGTTTATATAATACATGTTGTACATCTACGCTACAGACAATACCAAGACCTGCCCAAGTAATATTTTGCTTTAGAAAAACAAAATAAAACATTAGACAGCCATGACCAACAGCTCTGAGCTGTTGGAATTTTGAAAAGAAGCAGAGATTGTGGCCCAAATCTGAATAACCATAATACAGGTTCTGTATAATAGACATAACATATCCGGTGGAGACCTTAACACAACTAGGTATATGTGCAGATTATAATAAAGCTGAAGTCATCACTAAAATGCCTGATGCAACAAAAAGTTTCCCAAGTTCCTCTCAATGCTAAATCATACAGGGACATTTGTGATAAATCTCGCTGCCTAAGTTAAACCGTGCAAAAAAATCTAATGGTTGTCATAGAAAAGCTTAAAGAGGTTCTGAAACTGATGGATTTATTATAAAGCCCAGTAATACTAGCTACTATGCCAGAAAGCAAAAATCTGATTTTTTTCTATGAAAGTTCTAAGAAAGGCTCTGGCAGAGTCTACTTACAGGAGTGTGATTGAACGTGGTCAACACTCGTTCATGTATCACACTAACCACACTAACCACTAACCAAAAATGAGTTTCAGTCTGCTCAGAAGGAGGCATTGACCTTAAGCAATGGAAATAAGAAGCTTCACATCCTTCTAACTCTTTTTATGCCCTTTTAAAATGAAATTGGTCAGACATTATTTACTGCTATCAGAAGGGGATCTGGCAAACCGTTCCAGTGTTTGAGAACCTGGAAATGATTATTTTTTCAGATACAAAATTACACTTTCAAACTGATTAAAAAGTGGGAAAGATTTAATAACTACAGTAACACTGTCTGGGCAAACGTGCAATGGAACAATGCCTGTTACTAGATTATGGAGTTGTCAACACGTGACCAAACTCATCAGGTCTCAGATTAGATGTGGACTGAGATTGCCAGAGTTACATCTGAGGTAACACTGTGGAAAATCATCAAAGTTACCGTATGGGATGGTAGGATCAGAATTTTCCAAGAGCTTTTCAAGGGAGACTATTCAGTCCTAGCTAGGGTTTTATTTAAAGGAAACAACCTGGCAATTTCTAAGGTGTTACAGGAATATATATTCAAAAGGATATGTAAAAGTCATTTTATGGTCCAAAAACACCTTAAAGGAAGGGTAAAAATATTTTATAACAACCCAAAGCGAACAGTGGAATAAAGAACATTGGCAGGGATTACCACATGAGCCAAAACTAAGTGAAAGAGTGATAAAGTCATGCTAATGATAAAGGAAAATCATCACCTTGAAAGAAAGCAGACATAGATGATATTGTTTAAATTGGCAAGGACAAATACACTTGTGTTAGAATATAATGCTGACTCACTAGAGATTACTTTAGCAGAAAATACTGCAGCTAAACATGTAGCCATATGTACTAAATATTTTTTTGCTAAACCAGCTCTGTGTCTAACGGAAACCTCTTACATAGTAAACTCTGCCACAGATTAGCTAGTATTATTTTAAGCGGTTTTAGTACAGGTTTAGAATGCAACCATTAATTGATACTATTCCTAACAAAAAAAAAAAAAAAAACAAAAACAAACAACCTAATAAAAACCCTGTGGAGTCACACTCTTAATGATGATAAGCATGACTGTCTTGTGGAGTGCTACCAATGAATTTGACATGGGGTGCTATTTGTTCCACAGAGAATAGAAAACATTAATAAGATGTCAGACCCAACACTAAAAGTAAAGAGACAGGTAAAAATAAAAACTTAATTTGACCTGGTGCCACCAAGAGAAGTCACCATTTTATGAAAATGAAGTGAGAATATGTTGTAAGAATAGATGGTCACCAGTGGCGTACTTTGGATGAAACTGTCACTCCAAACTGACACATACTTTAAAGAAAGGGTAATAACTTTGTAAATCTTGGAGAGATATTTGAAAAGGTCACTTCCCCTAAGGAAGTGTCACTTGGGTAAGAGTTGCAGCAAATTGACACAGTGGAAACCTGTGGCCATGGCATAACCAAAAATAAATGGGACTGATGGTCCCAGCGGGAAGACATGAAGATTTCTGGGACAGCATGTCAGAGGCTGCTGGACACTTTAGAGCATTTACAACTAATGAATAAAATATAAGTAAAAAAGAGGTTATAAATATTTGAAATTCTGTATTGTGCTGATGATGAACCTTAATTTTTTTTGATGCTTGGCTGTGAAAAGAAGACATGGGATTCTATATTTTTAATAACCCTTTTCACATGTCTGTTGAACTAATGCTAAATTTACGTGGTGTCTCATATAAATAGTACTGCTCAGTTAGAAAACCCAGGACCTAAATGATGCAGAGTTTACTCAAGTATCTGGACTCTGGGCAATTTTGAACAAATACAGCAGTAACAGAGTTATAAAAGAGCAGGGGCAATATCCTTATTTCTCATCTCTTGCCCGTCTGAGAGTGAATTTTAAGAAAAGCCCAAAAAAGCGGATGAACAGACTCAATTTCATGGCTAAAACATCAGCAGTAGAGGAGCCAGAGCAACATGAAAATGAAAGTGTGCCACCAGGCATTTAATCTTTTTTTTTAAAAGACTTATCTAAATAATTTTCTGACACCTTTGTTAACAGTAGAAACATTTATTGCTGCTGCTTTGAAAAATGCTACTCTAGTCCAAGAGTCTAAAATATGCTAGTATGCTACTTCCACCATCATCAGAAGATAAGCTGTGTTATAAACACAGCAAAAGCAATTATTCGGGTCGTAGTTTCTGCAGTTCACATAGCTGGAGCTTTTATCCTGCTGTGAAAAATCGCTGATGATCTCTTATCTTTGTTTCTTTAAATCGTTAATAACAAATTCTCCTCATTCTTCTATTGTATAACCAGGGTTTCAAAAGTGTATTTGCAGTTGATCTGGTTACAGTTTAATGTGTGTGTGTACGTGTATCATACCTGATACATGATGCATGTGTATCCATATATGATAATAATTTACCAAGTAGTATATTGAAGATGAAACCAATTGTGTTTCATCTATAGGATAGCACCTTAGTCATCTGATTACTATCCGGAGACAAAAAATGCCACCACAGTCTTTGAATGACATTTGTGTAGAGTACGTACTCCAAGACCCCCTGCCCTGACAATGGTATTTTATCACTTCAGTACTTTTATTTATTTCTTACCCATTTCAGCTGGGAATTCTATTTTTCCATGGAGATTAATTTTACAGTCATAAAAACTTTGCTTCATTGTGATTCTGTCTTTGCTATTTTCACACTAACATGATATTTTGGAAGGGACATGTTAACAGAGCTACCTAATGAATTAAAAAAATCTCCATGTAAAGACAACTTCAAAGAATTGTTCAATGACGAAGCTGTAAATCATTACCTCCTTTTCTTAACCTTCCAGTCAGTCATAGCTTTTGCTGGAGTGGGAAGCTAAGGTGACCTCTTAAATTTTAGGCTGTTCCCATTTATGCTCATATCTTTCTAACGTTTACTGTATGACTGTGCTTCTACCTAGGAGCTTGTTTTATCCTATTATGACAGGTAAATATCTATTTAGAGAGAGGTAGATTAGGTGGGTAAAACAGATTGGGTATTAGGTGGATAAAGTCTGAGTCAAGGATTTTATGCCTTTCATGCAATCCCTAGCAACACTATTAATCTTAAGGAACTGACTTTGCAAATCTCAAATCAAGGCTGTAGGTGTATGAATTTTCACAGATGAATAAGGAGAGTCATTTTTTGGGGGGAGGGGGGCAGTGGATGCTGCTGTGATGCTGACAATTTTTCCCATCACTTTGGGTAACGTGAGCATTTCCAGTTGCCACCAGTAACACAAACAAACAAACAAACAACCCCACAAGCTGAAAATGTTATCCAGCTCCTGTTGTTCTGACTACAGAAGTTTCAACAGACTTCTTTTTTTGCTCAAAATATCCTCAAAAGAACGTTCTTGTATAGCACTAGAAGACAAAAATAAAATCAGCGTATTTGTTACAAATTCATGTTTCTTACATTACATCAAGTTGAAGCACTGTCTGCTTTTGATTGCTGTGTTTTGCTGTCAGTTGCATGTTTGCTTTGGAACATAAGCTCTACAACGCCTTTGATGCCAAATGTATGGCAGGTGTACGCATATGTTCTGCACTGACAGCAAGCAAGCTAGAGACCTTTGATGAAATAAGCAGGCTATTATTTGGGTAGCGAAGAGACAATGCTTGAATTCCCACAATGCCCTTGAGAAGGCTGGTGCACGTTGCCTCATGAGCTTGTTGGCTTTAGTGTGAAATGTAAGGTGGCTCTTCCGTGGGGTCTAGGAAGGCTGGTGACACTATTTCCTCCCTCCTTGTTCTCCATGCAGTCAAGAACCAAGACTGTGGTTGCTGCTTACTAGGACAGAAAGGAAAGAAATTGGATGTTATGCTAATGTGTATAGAGGCAACCTCTTTCTGCCCCTGTTTGTAAATGTGATCATATATACAGCCTAACGGGATTCTCAAACACAAGCAAAAGGACCACGCGACTCATGCTGAATATGGGCTATCTGCTTGCAAAGCACAGATGTACAGGCCATGTCTGCCATAGCTGGATCAGTATTCACTGCCCTTTTGTGCTTTTCCTGACCTGAAAACTCCCAGTTTACTTGACATTAAGTCTAACTTTAGCTCTGTCTCCACACAAACTCCTGCTTTTAACTTGTGCTGGCTCAGCCATAAAAAAGGACAAAATCTAAAATTCAGATAAGCAGAAACTCATGATTCTCTAACAGGGCCAATTTGCGATGCTGATACACAGAAGCTCCTCTCAAGTCAGCTATTGGGGTCACACACGTGCTCAGAGCTAATGATGAATCACGGGGGAAGAATTGGTGAAGTGATATGGCTCACTGCTGTGTTGAGAATCCCCCAGCATGTCATCTAATTAGGTTATCAGCTTTGCTCCGAAATGGCATGCAGATAAGCACAGTGCCCAGGTGGACTTAGGATCAAGAGTGCTACTCCCCAGGGGGATTTTCACACTCAAACCTGCTTAACACAAATGGTGTAAGTATAATGAAGACCCACACCTAGAAATGATCCCAGGCCACACAATCTTTGCTGGAGCAACATTCAGGATAAAAATCATCCTTTCACCACATAAGTTAATGAGGGCAGCCCTTCTCACATATTTCAGCTACACTAAAAAAACCCAGGCAAATAAAAAGTGGGTATTTTGTGACTAGAAAATCTAATTGCAAACCTTCCATAGACTTTTGAAGCATAAGTGAAATATGACTTAGCATATTCTCTTGCGACTCACTAGAAGCACTAGTAAATGGCTTATTATCCAGTGGTGTAGAAGCCTAGGGAGTCAAAGAAGAATCCATGAATACTTGGATCATGTCTGGCATTCAGGGATACTGAGTTGATCAACTCTCCAGGAAACTTCCAAAGTTAGAAATCAACTCCTTAAGATGTACTAAAAAAGAGGTCCTCCATGACATATGAATCACAACACAAAATCTCCTTTATGCTTTGGTATTTCATTTTACAATGGTACGATGTTTTTTATTATGGAACAATGGAACAAGTCATGACCAAAACTTTAGTCATTAACTCTTTTCTGATCTACTACCAATTTGGAAAGTGGTGACCACATGATTCATATATATTATGCCAAAACAGAAGCGGCATGAATGTTAAATTATTTGCCACGTTCACAGACTGTCAGATGGGGCAGATAGCCAGCTTTTCAAAATAATCGCAAAGAGATCAGCACAGCTGTATCATATTTTCAGCTTGTTCTCCTTTACTACTGAAACCAACATCCAGTGTTCTCAAACCAATGCTCTCTTTGATGAACATGGGTTTCAATTCATATTTCTTCTTGCTTTAAATAAAAGGAAAGGAAAAAAAAAGTGTGACTGGCTAGTCTGATCTATAATTTTCTCCTAAGCAATATTGAAAAAATGTTACGTTTGCAAAGCAGGAATAAATGAAGAAAGTGATAAACAATGACTGTAGAAATGCTGCGTGGATGACATGAACAGATGAAGGGCCTGAACTAATTGTGAGAAATGAGATGTATGAATTGGGGTGACAACACATAATCAAATTCTCTTTTCAGTGTTTTATATCTCACTTGTGCAAAGTGTGTTGAGCTCATGAATGTCTATCACTAAAGGAAGAAACATTTGCCTTTATTGTACCCAAACTGCTTCAGTTGCTATTTATCAATCTGTTTAATTAATAAATAAATTGCTGGTCCCAATTGTCTTGGAAATGCTACAGTACTCCAAGATTATAAGGTAAAAAGTGCATTGGCAAAAATGTTACAACTTAATATGACATAATTATGTTATTGATAATCTGGAAAACAAATCTATCATTGTAACTGTTCCACCACCCACACATCCCAATTAGGAACAAACACTGTGCAAAGCTCTGCAAGACACCCTCTGCCGCAGAGAGCTCACAGTCTGAGGATATGGCAGGAGAGAAGTGGATATGGGCAAACAGATGGGGAGAGCGGAAGATCACAGTGAATTGGTTATGGTTAGTGTAATAGTTTCCGAACATTCGATCAGGAGCCTGCCACAGGGGCAAAGAAAAAACCCTTTATTTTATTCTTCCATAAAGGGCTGCCCACACCAGAGGATGTTAATAAGATAATTAGGGTAATGATGTAATTAAAAGCAAAGCTGGAGTCCCAAAAGATATAGTTTATGATATGGGTGAGGAATTTTATCCCCTATTATGTTTTTAATATTCAATATAGTCTGGCTTTGTAAGGCATCACAAATGCTTTAAGGCAGATATAAAAAAATGCCAGTTTCCACAGGCAGAATTGGGCTGTTCCTTAAATAAATTTTGTAGGAAAGGGCAGTGGATAGAGAGAACAGTTTATCCAGCTTGCAAGGACAAGCACGACAACCACCTAACTTTTCCTAAAGGGGCATTTGGCAGACTCTGGAGGTCAGGGAGAGGCAGAAAGGGAGTAGATTCAAGTCAGAGAATTCTCCCTCCTGGAGCAGTTTGGCCATGTTGATGGAAGCATACTGCAACTAGTGTGATGGGATAGCAGTGCTCACCCTCTCCATCCAGCAGCCCAGCCCAGCATTAGCAGGCCTTTCTGGAGGAAAAATACACCTCAGTTCTCCCAGCTCCAGCAGAAGGGAGAGTTGTGTTAAAATAAATCAGTCAAGCACTTAATAAGAATGACCTGTGAACTCCCTTTCCTTTTGAAATGGTCTTATTGTCAGAAGACTGTTGTAAGTGAGAATATTTGCTCCTCGAGATTTATTTTTTCATGATTGCCTAAACTAACTACTCCTTTTACTCCACAGTGTAATGCAAAGAGTGTGCCGATATAATATAAAATGGCTTTGTTTGCTAGAACTGTTTGACCGCTGAGGGTTTCTGAGTGTGTGTATTGCCTGGCTCATTGTGCAGGTATTGATTGGAATTCATTAGCCTCTATAGTGTCCTCAACATCAATATGTTATGTCTGTAACGTAGCAGGAAAAAAAATCCACCCACACAATAAATAAAAATATCCTTACTTCAAAAGCACAATTAATTAAAATTCTGTAATATTGAGATAACTTTGAGGTATCTCTCCTTCCTGTGAACCTCTGTCTTAATATACTGGATTACACAGACACAGATTCTCAGTCAGTAGGTTTTAACTCTGATATTGTCCCTTCTATAGACAGCTTAAGTCAACAGAAAGACTGTCACCTACTCAGAGGGCTTTGGATCAGCTTTGGGAGCTCAAAGTTTTCCTGAAACCTGACAATTTAAGCATAACTACACCTATTCAGAGATAAGATTAAAACTGCTTGAAAAATGGTACTTTTTCCCATCGTACTTCACAGGGGAAAAAAAAAAAATCAGTTTTCAATTTTTTGGCTACAATCCAGTCAAAAAAACTTTGACTCACAGCTCTTCCTTCAAATAAACGGGCCTGAGAAAAAAATTTACAAAAGCTTAGAAAGGCATGGAAATGTTTTTGCTTTATTTCTTTAGTTGATTTTTTATTTATCTGTTTCCTTGGGGAAAAAAAAAAAAAAAAAAGATAAATATGAAAAAATGCTGTTTAGGTCACTCTAAGACTTTTTGCGTAAATAAACTGAGCTGAACAAAAATTTTAGGCCAAATTGCAGCACGCCCACAACAAAAAAAACACCCCCCAACTTTGCCATTACAATTTTCTAAATTATTTTCTTTCTGCACTTAGAATCAGAAAACCCATTCAGAGAGATAGCGTGAGGGCTTTTCAGTACACCTTTTTATTTAAATTTTTAATTTTTATCTGGTTTCTAAAAATAAGCACAATCCCACATGAGGAGGAAGAGATTCAAAATTCTTTTTTCCTGATTCAGAGCAAGGATTATAAGGCAGGAGTCCCACCTCCCCTGAGGCTGCTGTAATCATCACAATCTACAGTATTCTTTGAATGCATTTTTTCTCCTTTTCTCATACAGAAGGTCTTTCGCTTTGCATAAAATACTTTAATATTTATTGAGACAGCGAAAGAGCATGAAAATGACTCTATAAGACAGTGGTCAGACCAGTCCCAAGGGATGTGAGACACCTGGGTTCCTGTTCCCAGTCCAATGAATTTTTAATTGTGTTCTAAAAAGTGGAACAGCTTTAAGAGGAGAGACAAAGCCTGACTCAACTTCCCGGAAAGCAGATGACCTTCGTTCAAAGCCCTAATGTTAATCAAGCAGAAGGAGTACGTAAGCCCCTTTCCTATGTTTGTATGACTGACCTGATAGCTGGGCCATAGGATTTAATGAGACATGATTATAATAGTACATCTCTCTGGTTTGCAAGGGAAGCTGATTTGGGAGTTTGACTGCCAGTAGAAAGAGACTGCTGTGATTGCTTTCAATACAGGTAAACACAAACAATAATTTTTCAAATGTCTATATTTCAAAAAGGTAAGATTTCAATTCTTAACCAAATATGGCCAAGATGAAGAGTCAGACATTTTCACAGCTCATGGAGAAACATTTCATTTTACCGTTTCCCAGAACAGTAACTAATTTGCCTTTTTGTTCTTTTGTTTTTTCTCCTTCAAAGAAAACATTTTTCATAGAAAGCAAATACGGAAATTTGTTCAAAACAAATACACAGCTTTTGCCTCATGCACCCATTCATCCTTCAAAACCTTTTTCTATGAACAAACATCTACAGTAGAAAGGGTTTTGATCCTACTTTCCAAATTCCTACGGTTGCATACATCTATACCGTGACGGGATATGAAATGAATTAAATTCAGCATGTGTAACACTAGTGAAAGGCAATGAACTTTACATCAGGAAGGAACTGGATTCATGCTATATATATGAGGAAGCAAACAGCCTTCAAGTCTGAGTTTCATGAGACACAAGAGGTATGCACCTTTTTCATTATAATTGAATGTAAGTGCTTGTATGGTTTTTAACAACCAGTGATTGCTCTTGTGGTTTTATGGCCTGGTCGTATGCCCACTGAAATCAACAGAATGAACTGTGAAAGGCTTCTGAGCTTGCTTAAAAGTGCAGCTCAGTGACACAGAACAACCCAGCTGCCTTATCAACAGAAAGGATTTGGACAAAACGACGAAAAAGAAATTTAAAAAAAAATTATTAAAGCAAAGGTGATTGCTTACACAGTTTAAAATTTTTAGGTCTACGTGGTTTATACTTTCCCATGCTCCTTTTCCCATCAATAATCCAACCATTCATCTTCTGTGAAATCTAAACCTTCTGTGCTTCATGTTTTATTCATCCTAAGGTACTTAATTTATACCAAAGGACAGCAGAGGGGCTAAAAGTAGCCTGTGTAAGGGGACATGCCTTTAAGGCTATTATTCATGCCCTTTGATCTCAAGTTTTCACTCAGGAAACTTTGGTTCTGTGGGTAATTAGAGGCTGCCACTAACTTTTACTCTATAAATTACAATAAATCTGAAGAAAGCCAAGGATCTTTGAGACTGTAGCCATGTTTTGATATATACAACACTTAGAACAATTATAAATATGTTCTAAAATGCCAAAGTTAATTCTGACTCAAGACTAGTTATTCTCTTCTAAATCTATTTTTCATACTGTAATTGATAAATATTACCAAATCCAAAAGTATTTATGACTGTTTATTTTATACACCACTTAGGCTAACACCTTACAAACTACAATATGATGGATGAAGAGTGACACTAAACTTAAACTTTCCCATGGAAATATATGTTATAAACTGTACACAATCAATTATTTCAGACAAAGCCCATGCTGTTTCCTCTTCTCCTAAGACACTGCTACATATTTAGGTTTTCAGCTTGAAAGCCCATTTTGGCACCACTAATGAAATAAATTATGTTTCTTGTCAGATCTCCCACTGGGTGGCGTGTGGTACCTCATGTACGTTCATTTGTCACCCTCAAACAGAATAATACTTCCTGCAGGTTCCCAGAGCAGATAACTGCCCAAGTGGAAGTTAATTAAGTCATTGGTTCACTTTGCTCCAGAGGATGTTAAACCACTGATGCTAAATGAGATACTTACAGTACCACACTGGAGACACTTCCAATTAAAACACCAGAAGAATTTAAATGTATATAGAGCTGTCCTCACAGCTTATGGTGAAGAGAGGACTAACAGATAGAAAGCTATTTAGAAGGAAACATAGAACAAGAAATTCATTTTAAAGGCAGCAGAAACCGTCTTCCTTGAAAAATCTAGATGGAAAAAATCTGATGAAAAAAATGCCATTTTCTCCTATTTCAAATTTGAGACATGACATGACATTTCATTGTGTCACATTTCCACTAGAAATTTTTCATTTATCTACAGTAGATAATAACAGAATCCCTCTTTCTAACTCCAAACTCATCCAAGCCCAAGGAGTTGCTTTATTTCCTTAAGTATAGCCTAAAGGAAATGTTTACAATTTCTTAACTACTTAAGAAATATTGTCAACAAAGTGATGGCATCCATTTTTAAAAAATTCTTTTTTTTTTTTTTTTCATGGAAGAGAATACTTCTGTTGCTTCAACAGTTAAGGAAAAAAAAGTTTCACTTCTACAGAGGAGCATGAAATAATACCCATGTAGCCCAGAATGCTTTTCTAGGCAGAACACAAAGTTCACCAAGAATTTTGGCCCTCTAATAACTGTGAGCACAAGGCTTCTACCCATTACCAGTTTGATCAACTCCCATTACAACAAAACCAGGCAGGCAATAAATGTTGACATTTTGCTTTATACTTTACTATAATCTTTTTTCCTCTTGACAGTAAAACTAATTGAAGACCAATGAATGGCTCAGAAGAATAGAAATGAAAATCCTTCTGCTTCTAGGTTCCCAGTTCAAAATCATATTCCATTTCCAAATGGAAACTCTGCTTTGGCCTAGAAATGGCCTTCAGTGGCCCACTGGAATAAGTCTGGTGACGTTTATCACGGCCTCAGAGGCATATTGCAAAATCTTAATAGTAGGAAAAAAGTAGGTAATTACCTCTACATGTAATGAAGGTTCTGTGAGGAACTATCAATGCTATAGTATAAGGAGAAAGTTTTGTACTGAAGACTACCAGACTGGCAAAATTCACACACACAAAAAAGTAAAGAAAAAGAAAAGCAAAATATCTGGCTGCATAATTTAGCATATTGGCATAAACCCTCAGAGGCTTTCGGCTACATTCACGAGGAGTGAGGCAGGCTGGATCTAGGATTTTCCATTTCCCATGGCCATATTCAGCCAACATTATTAATTTTGTATTACAGCAATTTAATGAGTAGCTGTCCTGAAGTGAGTAGGCTCATAAACACAACTGGGAGACAGCTACGATCGGGGTAAAGCACTTGGTCCATAGTTGTACGTAACATGAAAGAGCTTTTTTGTGGGGCACTGCACATGAGAGCTTGTCCTGTCAGAGGGTGGGGCACAGGGCCTTTCCGTGCCAGATTCTGCCCTAACAGACAAAACTACTCCCCTGAGTAGAGGATACACAGACTCTGTGTATAGTCCTTCAGGAACAAGCACGTTCTAGGCCCAGAACAGTTTGAAGGTCATAAAGACCAGCATGGTTTAGGACCTGTTAGGCAGTAATGCAGAGGGTAATACCTCTGGGTAATCTTCCTGCAAGTGCGAGGAAGTAAAGCAACTTGAAATTGTTACCTGTGAAGTGCCGTATCAGGGTCTGCAATAACAGGCTATATCTATTAAAGGCAACCTAGTTTAGAGACAAAGCTGGTGCACACTGGAGGCACTGGCCACCTTACTTACTCTGTGTGACATCGAACAAACAAAGCTATTATTAGAAGTCTAGATTTGAATTTCTTTGGTTTTCTCTAAACTGAATAACGAATATGTAGCATGCAAATTGCAAATTATTTGCAATGGGTCTAGCTTCTCTTTGCTACATTCTCTTCCACCTGGTGGGTTCAGTTCTCTTTCACCTGGAAACGCAAGTGTAGGTGGCTGGTGCACATACAGGCTTTGCCCCAGGATGGGTGAGGGAGGGGTGGACAGGGAGCTCAGACAGGCAGCCCTACTGCCAGGATTTTAGATTTTAATTCTAGATTTAGCCCTGATGTTTCTGCAATCTGTCTGTAGAACATGGACAGGATTTCCTGCCTGTCTTGTTCATGTAGCCTGGAAACTTTTCCAGGTATCAACTGTATCCCCCTAAGTACAGTGCCTAACTCAACAGGACTGGTCAAAGCCGGAGCCTTCCTACAAGAAAAGTGATCACAATGCAATGTAACTTCTCAAAATGACTATACCAAACACATTACTACATCTCTAAAAATGAATTACACATTTATGGTGAATGCCTCCAGATAGTTTCGAAATTTTTCCAAGCAAGAGTTGCATAGAGATTGTTATTACTTAATGGAAGGGCATTTATAGACATGAGGTTATAATGAAATTAAATTAAATTCAAACCAATAAGGGGGGGATGTATAGTTCCAAGGACAGTACATCCTTAACAAAGACCTCAGTGCTTTTATCCTCAGCACTAGGAGTTGAGGACTGAACATAAGCTTTGATCAACCTTAATTAACTCTGGATTGGATCTGTGTCTGTGAATTGTTTATAGTATCTTGGCTGACAATATATTTAGGAAAAAAAAAATCCCTAAAACAGAGTTTGACTTGCTGGATTAATGCTATGCCAGCTAGGTTGCAAAAAAAAAAAAAAAAAAGTTTAGCCTTAAATACATTGCTGTTCCTCTCTTGAAAAAAGGAAATCCTTACAAATTAGGATTTATGACAGTGTTGCCCATACACAGTATTTCTGTTGGAAAACTCGATGAGAAGCCTTTGGTATTGCTCTGTGGCTGGGCTATGCCCTGCAGCTGTGCCTGGAGCGGAGTGTCAAACACTGAGGCTCCAGTTGTTTTGAGAAGCCAGCTGGGGTGTCGGTGGGTGGTTTCCCAGCTGGCATCTTCTCATGACTTTTGGCCGAGAGTCCTTCTGGCTGGTCTGGCAGCTCAAGAGTTGAACGTGTGGCTGGGATAACATCATCTCACTGCTGTGCTCAGCTGACCTTCACAGTGTTTTTGTTTTGACTCATATTTGCTTGTAAGGAATTTGCTTTTTCTGTCATTATATAAATACACAGACAGATCCAGGCCAAATCCTGAATCCTTTGCTTTGCAGGCTCCAAGCCTAGTCACAAATTCAAGCCCTGGCTGGGGTCTGCACCGCACAGCGTTAGGCAAATACAGCGGCTGTGAGGCTTTATACGCACCCGGCCCTGACGCCTCTGCGAGGAAACCCGCCGGAGCACAGGTACCTGCCCTGGTTCCTGCGGGAACGTGCATGGGGCTCACTGATAGCTGACAAACCAGAATTAGGCCAGATCCCCTCCTCTCAATATCCAGCATGACCGACCACCCTCTGTGAGCTGTGAGAAATCACCTATACCACAATGGTTCCTATAGCTTTTTATTTATATGATGCCACCGGACCCACTCACCCAGAAGGGACAGATTCCTTCTTGTGGGGAATTCACAGCTCCATTCACAGGCAAAACACAGCATAGACTGGGAGGAAAGAGGCGGTTTTAGATAAACTGAAAGCGGGTACCCAACAAGAAGAAAGTGTAGGTTTCTGAAAGCGCTGATGCCAAAGCTGAGATCTGTAGTAGTCACGGCTGTGTTTGTTCTCCCATTCCCATACGTTACTGCAGGCATCAGTGAAGTCGTAACAGTGTTGCAGAAGAAAATCCAGAAAATACTGCTTTAGTCAAGGCTTTTTGCACCTCTTAGATAGGAGCAATTCTGGTGACCGATCTTACCTGCCAGAATCAAGTCCCAGGATTAGCTTTGCTCAACGATTTTAAAACTGTGGTTCCCCAAAGTGCCGGTAAATCATCCGTATGTGGTCACTGGTCTGTTAAACAGCATGATCTCATCAGCCCTAAATAACTGAGCTAAACTCTGTGAGAAATTTTGAGAGCTGACAACAGACTTCGTACCAAACTGTGGGCGTCACTGTCCTCCACAATACTGTCATTAAAGCAGGCTGTGGGTGGAAGCTTGGAATCACCACTACTGCAGAGAGAAAAGACACTCTATGGCAATATCTACATTAAACATTTGCCCTGGACTGGAGCTCTGGGCTCGGGTGTGTTGAGCTCACTGGTTTGGATGTGTTACGAGGGCAGGCAGAAGTCATGCTGGTGGGCTGTGAGAGATGACGGTCCCAGCTACTGACACTCTTGCCTACCTCTGAAAATGCTCCTGCTCCACTCCAAAGAGATGTTTGATTTCAGACAGATCTTACGATGTGGCAGGTTTGACTTTAAGCAGTAACGGGCATCAGTTTGTCTCTGCGAGAAGGCGGCACTCGGCGGCGCTGCCCTTAGCTGAAGGCATGAGGTGGGTCTGGGGTCTGTGATGGTCTCACCTGAGTGGGTCCTGCACTGCTGCTTCTGCTTCTGGTTCTTAAAAGCTTTGTCTGGCCCTCAGAGCCCTGGAAGGTTTTAAGATGTGAGCTATGGAGCTCCAGCTTCTGTTCTGTGGTTTACCAAGGAAATGAGTTAGGACAAAATAACATGCTGTAGTCAAGACTGAAGATGTGGAAGAATGCATTGAAGAGCGAAGACAGAAGAGAAAAGACAGAATGAATGTAAATATTTTTTCAATGGAAAATATTCAATTTGTGATTTGCTGCAGCAATTACAGAAGTTTAACTTTGCCCCCACAAATATAGTCACTGGTCTAATGTAAGGTATTTCCTCTTTTTTCTTTTTTTGTGTAACATTTTCATGGATACACTTATTAAAAGAAATCAGATGCTTGAGAAAACAAACAAATCAAAACAAATACTTCAAACTATGCAAAGACCACAAAAAATTGAAAAATGATCATTTAATCTTTTCAGTTGAAAAATAATTTTGGAAGAAGATTGCTTTTACAGATAATTTGAAAGCTTTCACCCAAAGAGAATTTAGTCAATATATTCTAGCCTATTTCAGCTAAAATGTTGCTCAGAAACATCTCAATATTGATGATATTTTAAAATTAGACGGTTTCTGCGGTCACTTTCTGATGAGAGAAGAAAAAAAGAAGAAGAAAAAAATACCAAAAAGCAGATCCTTATGATAGGAAAACATGTTTTACAACATTTCCAACTCTGGGGGGATGGAGGATAGTTCTGAAAGGTTTTTGCTTTTATGTTTATTTTTTCTTTTTCTAATGCACACCAAAACCACTCTCAAGCTGTTTTCAGGAACTGGAGTTGTCCATTACGTCTTTCTGATCATCTCCAGCTCATTATAATGTGACCTGTAGGCCTGTGCGGTGTTGTGCCCTGGAGTCCTACCCCTCCGAATATCCTAACTAGGGACTTGTTGGGACATGCAGGCTGGATGGGACCTGCAGCAATTTTCTTTTGTGGGAAACCCAGGGCATAGACAGGGGGACCGGAGGCGCCTGCTGTACCACGCGGTCTCTCTCGCCAAGGAGTTGGGCTGCTCCCAAGTCTCTGTGTCTGAGATGTAAGCTCGATTTGCAATTTCCCCCCCAGCTTTATTTCAATTTGCATACACCTATGCTTGAAGAATAGATGTACTGTGCATAAATGTCCTAACTGGCATACAAACAAGGATGTTTATACATAAGCAAATTCATCCTTTGTCGGCTATTAGAGTCATTAGTCTCTTTCAAACACTTGAGTCATTCCATTCATGGAGGAGAAAGAGTACCACTGACCTCAGCGACCCATCGCAGACAAACCAGTGAGCAGCCAGTGATGGATAAAGAAAGCAAATTCTCACTTAAGAAAAAAATAATAAAAAATCCATGAGCTTAAATTTGTTTACATAAACTATTCAAAGAATAACAATTCGCAGCTTAGTGAAGAAACTAATTTTTTAAAAAATTAACAGTGGAGAGTGAAGATCAAGGTCTTGGTCTGAAGCTCATTGCAGTCAATGGAAAGACTCAGTGTTAGTGGGTTTTGGGAACGTTTCCTACTTTCAAGTGTGTTTGAAAAATGGTAATTTCTAGCCCTTCCCGCTATACAAGGAGATGGACCGTCTTTCCAAAACGCTGAGAGATATGCAAGATCCAAAGACAAGGAAAGTCAGTTTGAAGAGGTATGTCACTGCATGAAGGGAAAGGGGGTGTGGGGAAATGAAGGAAAAATAAGACATTATTTTCTTCGTGTCCCTGCAGAGTGGGATGCAGGACAGAGAACATAAATTTAGGCCTGTGCTGCTGGGAACAGGAGAGGTGTCAGAAATCACACATTTTGCAGTGCGTTCCTCTACAAGAAAGTCCTTTGAGAGAAAAGCCTCTAAGTGTGTGAGCAGAACCCATAAAATTTTACACCCACCCCCCCAAAAAAGGAAGAATCGAGAGTCCAAACCTGCCACAGAAACCTCGACCCTTCGTTTAAATTTGTCTGCAATGCTTTTACAAGACATAGCTTGAAAAAGGCTGCATGCTTGCAGTAAAAAAGTTACATCTATAACTTTTTCATTGTAGCAAGCTGTTCTTGCCAGTGCCAAGATATTATTTTCTACACTCACAACAGAGTGTATGTATGGTTTTAAAATTCTGCACGGTAGTTTCATACCAAACTGTTCATTGTTTATATAATTTTTCAAGTCAAAATGCATTCTGTGTGCCAGAAAAAATGGAATATATCATATTTTAATCATTTTGCATAAATTGTGAGTGTTTACTGCAGGTTTAAAAAAAGCCTTTTCCTCCCAACTACCAATCTGATTGAAAACAATTATGCTTCTGGCACAAGACTCTGAACAATATTCAGCACAAATTACATTTCATTCTATTATTAATAGATGTGATATGTGAGAAATGAAGATGTATGGCTACTTGTTTCTGCTTATAATTATAGAAATGCCATTCCTATTTTCCCTCTTTTATATATGCTTTCTAGAATCTTTGGGTTGGATATCTATGTGTTTGTGATCTCTTATCCAAAGGGCAAAATGACAATGAAAATAAGAGCAGCTATCCTGTTACAAGATTAATTTGGGAATGATAAATGAGTGTTTTTAGAATGAATTGCATAGGTTACCACTTAAACAGGTCTTGGCAGCAAACCAGTCCTTTTCTTCAACAAAAAGGGGGAAAAAAATGTGGAGAATGTATAAATGAGTTGATTGCCCCAGGATGTCTCTCTCAAGAAGGATTAGAGAAACCTACTGGGGCATTTTCTATCCCCACAAAAGCACTATTTGTGCTACAAAAGTTCACCCCGATAATCATGTTACTACAGAAAAAAGGGGGAAAAAAAAAGATTTTCTGCTCCTGTACAACCTCTTGTAAGACATTTGTAGTCATAGGTGCCACTGAGTCAGCTATGTAATGCAGGCTTAGCCTATCCAAAGAGTGGGAGTGACAACAAGCTCTCTCAAAGACTCTTCAGCATAGACAGGGAAAACCAAACAATATGTTTTCCTGCTAACATTGAAAAAGTGCTGTGAAATCAAACTCCACAGTCCGGGCACAACTTCGTCAGGGCTGTGCAGGTTTTAACTTCAGGTTTTAACTGCACTCTGGCATTAGGTTCACGCTGTGGTTGGCCCTGCATGTGTACTTTGTAAGAAAAAAAAAAAAAGCAGTAGTATTTGAAGGGCAGCTCCCGGTCACGCACATTCTTGTTCCTAAAGCTGCTTCTTCCAATTGAGAGACAGGGATTTCTGGAACGCCCAATCACTTACGAGTAAGACTCCAGCATGGCTTAAGGCCAGTCATGATATACATTTGATGAGATGGGACATCTGTGTTTCAGTTTGGTCTCTTTACAATAAATTTATTGGCAGGAATAAGTCTAAAGCCTTGTCTGGGTATTACTCCTTCTATGTGACAAGACAACTGGAATATTTTTGGTGGAGCTTTGTAATTTTTCTTCCCTTTGTTTTGTATTTCTTGCAAGTTTTCTTCCTATTCTTAACATAGGTATTTAATGAAGATGGAATGTCTTCCTCACCTTGATCTTTGCATTTTTTACTCTAACCTTTCTGCACTTAAAACCTTTAAAACTGTCATAGCTGTTCAGATCAAGAGCCCAGTTCCTATCTGTGGAAGACTTCAGTAGACATTTATGGAAATGATACAAGAAAAATGGAAAGAATTAAGGGAGCCATCCTCCCAGCATCGTGTAATCAGATCTTCCAAGTGTGCAGCTGGTGGGGCTCTCCTCCATGGGTTTTTTTTTAACCCATTTCCACTTCACTTATTTGGCTTTCTCAAAAGCCAGTAGCAAAGGCTTCAGATTATAGTTTTTTGCTATGCAAAAAGACACTTCCTTAAAAAAAGCTATATTACCTGGTAATTTTGTTGTTGTCTCTTAAACCCTAGGTTATGGGAAATGCTGAATAGCCTTTGATTTTTCCTATACCCTTTTGTTTTTAAAGACTTGAACTGGGCGTGGCAAGAAAAGGCCAAACAGTGAAACAAGATGGAACAAAAATAAGGAAAAAGAGAATTGTCAAAAACTCTATAAGCAAAAGCAAAGATGAGAGAAAGACTGGTGATGGGCATATGCTTAGAACTGAATGAAGAGATTTTCTAAAGGTGAGAGAACTTGAAATGGGATCTAAATAACCTGAACACCAACACTGTCTTTTAATCACTAGTCTATGTTGTCTCCTGATATTTTATTCATACTAGAGAGCTCTGTTCATTAAAATTCATACATCTATAAACAAGCAAAATAAAAAAACCCAAACCAACTAAACAAACCAATTAAATGTTGATGCATAACAGAAAAAAAAAAAAGGAAAGATTCCCTCCCTGGCCCCAGCTGTTCATATTTATATTCACTTGGCAAACACTTGAAAGAGTTTCTATCTGATCCATTCATGAATGTCTGGGGGGAAAAAAATGGATCCCGGATAGATTCATACTGAGATATTGTTATAATTCATGGCAATCACAACCATCTTGATGACATATTACGTTTCTGTTGTTCTGTGCTTGAGCTACACTATGAGTCTATGGGATGGAAAGGACAAGGATGTGGCTTTCAGAAACTGTTTCTTTCAGGATGACCCATGTGGAGGGTTGCCAAGCAGTCCATGGTACATGGTGCGTATCAGAAGAAGGCAGGGAAGGATACAGCTACTTTATAAGCGGGAGAGTGGCATCCTCGGGGCCGAGACAGGTGCTACAGGAACACTTTTATTGATTATGAATGGAAACATGGTGCCTCTGCGGAGCACCACGACCGCCCTTCATGGACCCATCTTTGGGTAACAAAGTATGAGGCCAGCTACTCTGCTCCACTTGCCCCTGGCACAATTTGCAAATGAATGAAAGACTTGAATTTAAAATGAACCACCCAGAAGAGCTGGTGCTTAAAGCTCAATCCAAACAAAACAACTCCCCTCAGATCTGAAGAAAAAGTAAATTTATTCATAAAATTATGACTGTGAACTGTGATTCTACCACTTATGTTTGAGTGTTGAAGACAGCATTCCCATTGTGACGCAAACCATTATTGACAACAGAGAAACCTGTCTATGTGCAAAGCTCTCTGGCATGTACGCTGTCATAAAATTTATAGCCTGACTTTAAGACAAAGAACAGTCAGATTATAGGCATTTCTTGGGGAGGGTGGGGAAAAAAAAAGATTATTAATTCTATTTGTATTTTGCATTTCAGAGAGTAAGACAGCCTCATCCAAAGCCCAGTTAAGCAAAATATTATATCCCAATTGCTTTCACTGAACACTGGGACCCAGAGTCCTCAGAGACTCGGATGTTACACACACCAAGTAAGATACAATGCCTGTCCCAAAAAGTTTGCATATAAACCTCTGGACCATTACTGCACAACTCACACTTATTTTAGGCCTACAGATATCAATGCAAATAGTTGCTTGTGCTTGAAAGCTGAAGATATTAGCAGCATTTGGAACCAGAAAAGACAAACAAAAGAATAACCACCATTCACAGATTTTAAGTATGTAAACAGAATGATCATTAAATCTGGTCATGCAAAATCCTTTTTCACATCTAAATTTCACCTTTCCAGCCCAGCTTGGATGCATATGCTGATGCTGTCACTGTAAAAAAAAAAAAAAAAAAAAAAAAAAAAAACACTCTGCTTTGAATACTGTGAGTTTTCTGGTTTTATTTTCATAGAATCATAGAATGACTTGGGTTGGAAGGGACCTTTGAAGATCGTCTAGTCCAGCCCCCAAAAGACAGAGTTTTAATGAGGATATATCCCCAGGGAGACACAGGACAATTATGCAGGGACATGAACAGTATGTCACATTGCTTACTGTGTTATAGATCCAATACCCAAACAGTTCTGGATGGATACATGGAAAGATGGACCAGGCATCAAAGGGTATGTGTGTATGGAGACACAATGTATTTCCAGTGCCAGTATCTGATAAAGTTAAGTTGGTCTGCACTGCTAGTTACAAGTTGTTCTGTTCAAAAGATTAAGAACTACGAAATCAAAAAATACTCAAGAAGTGCTGTTAAAAACATTGCAAATGTTTTCCTGATTTTGCTTTTGGTTGTTTATAATTCATGCTGCAGATGATGTGTATCATGTAGATGGTAACAACTTGCAAAGGAATGTCACATACACTGTTGCCCATTCAAAGCAATTTCCTTTTCTTTGTTTGTTTGTTTTTTCCCTTTTTTTTTTAAATAACTATTCTTCCTGTTATAATGCTACATCTGACAGCTGATACCAAGGCACCTCAGTCACCAGAAAACAAGTGGTTCTGATTTTTCTTCTTTGTTAGGTAGATGTTTGTGGTTTTCTAGCCCTGGTGGTTAAAGTTCATTCAAAAGCAGCCCAAGGTAAAAATCCAAAGGCTCCTTTTACATTTCCCCACTCTTAACGTTTTCTCCTCTTTCAGTAAAAATTTTACTCCAGGCCTGCAGGGACTGAAAACACATCGTGATCATCTCTGAGTGCTTCAAGAGACACAAGAGAGAGATGTGAACTATCAGTTAATGAGATGGAGAGAACCCTCAGCCCTCCAAAGGACTATGAACTTGCCCATTGATCACAGCAAACTACATTGCTGTATTTAAGAAGTAACGGTTGCAAAAGGCACATGAATCCTATTGCACAGGCTATGACACTTGCTATTGGACTCCAAACATCCGACAGTTATTCATGTCCTTATCACCTTAAAGCTGAATTATTGCTCAGCCCTCCATCTCTGACTGTGCTTATAAACCACTCTGAAACTGCTGCTAGTGCAGTGTTACAAGAAATATTTAATACAGAAACAGCTTTGTTGTTGATATTCACTAAGTACAAACTGGTGCATTCCAGGCTAAATTTTTGTGTGATATTTTTTGACCTCAGGTAATGCAAATTGTTGGAGAAGCCTGGCAATTCGTGCAGTGCTCTCCTGTGAGAAACAGAAGGAGATACTCAGGTTCAAAAAAACCCCACCATACTTTCTTATGTAATGTGTGTCAATAGCCCTGTTATTGAAGCTCAAAAAGCCATAATTCACAAGTATTGCCATTAACAGGTTTCACTGATTAAACAAGAACTCTGAAAATCAAGATTTTATATAAATAAATAGAGTAACTGTTGTATGGTTCTGACATTTGAAAACAGAGATATTGTCCATTGAGCTTTGGAAGAATATAACTTTGAAGTTATCACTTGAAGAAAGGACTTAATTTCACTTGGACCGTCATTGGACTCGGGCAGCAAGAGCCTAATCCCATGTCTATCCAATGTTTCCTCTCAGCGCAGTGTTCCCCAGCACTTCAGCTGAGTCTTGTTTTGATGGCCCCTTTCACTAACCTTGCTCAAGGTACTAATTCACACAACAATCCAATGGAATGACCTTGGAAATCCCTGTAAAGTGAGACATGGGGAAGTCCAAAAATCCCCCTTTCAGCACACTCTGTGAGGCCTGTACCCAATGCTGGAGTTGAACACACAAACTCCAAATTTGTGAAAAAAATTGTGTCACCAGCTCAGTGATGCTAACAATGACAGGGCAACCATTTTACTCAGTTTGTTGCAATCACCTGGAAGTAAACAAATTTGCTAACACTGTTTTCAGCTTGGATAACTAGACTAGACAGAACAGTATCACTGTTTCTAACAGAGTTTGGGTGGATCGGGCAGCCACTCAAAGCCAGGGACTGGAATTCTCCACAGAAAAAAAACCAACAACCCTGGAGTATTTAATTGGCACAAAACACATACTTTTTTTACTCAATAAAAAGATCCAGATTTGCAAACTTAAGTGGCTTGATTTTCTTTAATTCATCTTTATTAGACACTGATGGTAATCCATTGGCTTGGTGAGGTGACTTGTGCTTTTAAAGGGATGATGGGAATACAGCCACTGTAATTGCCGCTATATGTTTTATATAGCCTGCTCTAATACCTAAAACACTTATGAATTTGCTTGCCTGCCTACAGAACACACACGTTTAGTGTCAGTCTATTGAGAAAACATGTAGATACAGAAGAAGAAAAGTTACCAGAAAGACCATTAAGAGTGAATAAAAATTACCAGCAAGATCTTAGCAGAAGCAAATCTCCTTTGGACAAGACTTCGTGCAGTGAGAGTACTAAGAAACGTATATAATTGGACCAAGAGTTTGAGGTTTTTTTCCAGCATCTGGTCATGACTTGAACTACAATGCAGCTCCAATTATATTTTATAGGGAGCAATTTCATTTTTATAGTTTAAGAATCCTTTGGAATTGGTCAGTGAAAGGAAATAAAAAAAAAAAGAAGAAAAAGAAAAGCATCGGCTGGCTTCAGAGCATCTAGACGGAGGGTGAGATCAGAAGACGCAACCCAGACTGGCTGTTTATAGTGCCCGCTACCGAAACTGTTAATTCAAAGCAGTGCCCTGAAAATATCTATCAGTCTTATCCTCCTTGCCCATTTAAGGGGAAAGAATGAAATCCCAACGAATTATTGGGGAGCAGTCCAAAAGTCTCATCTCTCTCTTCTGCACAAGCTAATATGTATCGGGATTAAAGACCTCAAATGACAAAATGACTCTTTCTTCTTTTTCTTTGCTAAATAAGTCCTCCTTCTTGGTGCTAGAATCAAGGACAAAAATACTGTTCCTTACCCTGAATGCAGCATCCCTCTCTGATCTTGTGCTTACAGGAGATGGATGTCCAGCTCGTACAGAGCAGGAAAATCAGTGACACTCAGTCTCAGGGTTTACTGAGAGTAACCTGGTTTATCAGCTCACACATCAGTCATCCAACAGACATCCTCAGTGAAAGTTTGGGAAATTTCTTCTTTGGGAGACCTGAGTACGAAACCCATGTGCTGTTCTCAGAGGTGTTCTTTGCCTGAAGAAATGAATCCTGCTGGTAACTTTATCCTGTGCAACAGCATTTCCTGGTGCGTCCTATTCTGAACTAAGTTCATCGGTATAGTGTAGCAATTCACGGTGCCCTTTTACCCGGACGAGGCAGCTGCTGGAAGATGGGTGCAGCAGGAGGAGGTGCATGGGTGACTGGAAGCTTGCAGGGCAGTTCAGTGGCTCTTTTCTCTGCTGCCAGCAGTGAGACAGTGACAGTAAGTTACAGTCTGAACGTCACTAAACACCACTGACCCCTGAAAAGTTAAATTACCTTCCAGGATAGCCTTCAGTTACGTTCAGGCTAACATAATTTATGTTTTAGGACTGTACAGGGAAAAAGCATTGATAGAAATGTCATATAAAGATCCTGTGCCAGGTATGATTAAACAAGCTGCTGAATCTGAGCTTGTGCAGGTTTCCTAACGCAGGTGCAGCTTCACACATACTTTGGATATCCTGCTTTTAGAGGCCAAAGGAATAAGACTGTCCTCTATGCTACACTGACACGACACAAGAACAAGAATCTTGTAATCGTGATCACTATATGATGGAAGTATTACCTATTTCTGTTCTCATATCTAGTTGTCTGCTTACTCATAAAATAGTGTCTGCACTATCACATTTATGTCCTTCTTGCATCTAAGGAGCCAGTATTAGAGGATACATAAATCATGCCGTGGTTCAGTAGTCCATTCATTTGGGGGAAGGAAAGGAAATTTATTTAATTAGGCAAGTGGCATACTACACTGCTGTTACATGGTCGGCTGGCATTTTGTTATTAACTATTCAGATTCAAATGCTCCTGAATTGTAACAGAAAACTAAGTCTTCATGCTATCTTCTCTCAGGCAAGTCAGAAAAAATTAGACTTTTATTTTCTTTTAACATATAAGCCGTGACAGATTCCAATCTTGCCCTCCTCCCATTCAGAACCTCAGTCAAATCAGTGCCCCTTTACATGGCTTTACCCGTACTTTCATCTATAGCTTCAACATTTTCAAAGCAGCTCCTCATAAATTATAAGCTCTGTTCTAACAGCACACTGCAACTTTAGAGTTTTAAATAAAGAATCTGACAGATTTCCATTGCTTTAAATCTGGAGCAAGACAGATCGAAATATGATCCTTCATGGACTGGCTGTGGTTAATTATCAGAGATGCACAGATATTTGTGTAAGAATATTATTTAGTCTTTACCATTTACAGTAATGTTTTGAGAAGTAAGAGCCTGATTCATCCCTGTGCAAACCCACTTCTATTACTGGGAATCCATTAAATCTTTTTTGTATTTGAACATTTTGGCTCCGTTGACAAGCTGTTTTTATTGCTTTCTCTGCATAAAAAAAAAGGTTGTTTTTTTTTGCCAAAAGAAGATATGCCACATAATTGCAAGCTCTTTTACAAATTGTAAACGCAGTGTTCTCTTATTCCCTGCTGGTTTTGTCCTTAAGCCTCGCAACAAGCTTGAACAAGATAAACACTTCACAGGATACAGAGAACTCTTTGAAAGAGTCACCCCTTGTTTGGAGGTGTGACACAGGATCACAGAAATATTTCACCATTACCTTTGCAAAGATTCACATCTATACAGGAGCTATTTCAGTAACATTCCTTCAGGGTACAGAGGAACCATTTTGCAAGCATCTTACATAATGATAAAATTAGGTATGCAAATCTTCATTTGGGTTATCTATAAAAGACCTAGTCTCCTTTCAGACAGACAAGGTTCAATAAACACTGTGTCAATGCTTGCTTATAGAATTAGAAGAACTTTTTTCCTATTCTTTCTTTAAACACACCACCTTTCTAGGACTCTTTGATGTGTTTTTCTGCTTAACAGCAATGAACCTGCAGGGAATTCAATAAAGACTCCATTTAGAGCTGTAATACAGCAGTGCTCACACTGTAAGTGAAAGCTGTTTATGCTACTACCTTCCATTTTTGAGGAACAGAAAAAACAAAACTAGTAAAGGGCAGATCTCATCCCATCACATGACGTAGGTCACTAGAAGGCCAAGTTTGACAATTCAGCTGTGATATAACCTTGAATGGAGTAGAAGAGTCAATTCCCCATCTTGCAATTTAAAGCTTGGAATGGGCTAAATCTGCATTCCCCATCATACTGCTCTTCCACATCGCTTTGTGTTTTCCTGCCAAGTCACCAAGTAGAAAAAGCTAAGGCATAACTTTTACAGGCACATCTCCAGCACAGCGTAAGTCCTGTCCTGCAAAGCGGCTTGCAAAGTGATGACAACGCCGCAAAGATCAGACACTGAATGGGGGCTGTGTTGGGAACTGTGAAGAAACTGATAGTGTTTAAAACGGTGACACTCCCAAAAAGATTTAGGTGAAGAAGTTTGGCATGAATTTAAACAGACAGATGCATTTAATGATTGTAAAGACTTGGGGAACTTTTTCCTTATAGTACCTTTTTTGTCCGTGAGGGTTAAAGCAAACAGTCCTCCACGATCCCACTGTGTAATTGCTTCCATTTTGTTTAGGCAGTTTAACCTCACTTTAACCCCTCTGACTACTGTTCAAGACGAAACAAAATGACTTTGATGATCTTAGACCAGCAATAATAATAAACTCCTCTGGTGTTGTAAACCTCTTTGTGTGAAGGACAGAGAGACTGATTACTCCTCCAAACTGTTTGTGCTGTGTGATTGATAACGACCAGTTGAAATTCCCCTCGCTTCTCCCCGTGTGCCTCCATACAAGGGTGATTTAATCCACTGGCACTTGGGAGGAGTTTACCTCAAGGCATGGTGAGGGTTCAAAGGCACAGTGAAGAATGGCTTTCCGTAGACAAGTTTTGGGGGCAGAGCCTTCGGAAACCTGCAGTCTCCTCGCTTGTATAACAAGCTGGGAGTAAGATCCTCGGCTAGCATAAATAACTTCAGTGAAGATGTATTAGTTTTATTGCCAAGGTATATTACTTTTATTAAAACTTGTTCTGGGGTACTGTTAGCCGTTCAAAGACAAAGTTGTCCCATTCAAATTATCTCATCACTTTTGGCTGCTGACAGATCCAAGGCATCTCCAGACCACTCAAACTCTATCACCACTCAAACCATCCATACCTGCAATTCCAGCATGACAGCGTGCTCTGCAATTACCACAAAGTGCAGGAGTCTAGGAGAAAGACATGCTGTGGCAAGAGGAGTCTTTTAAAAATATGCAGAGTAAACACAATGCTGAGTGAAATTGACCTGATTTGCATTCATAAATGAGGTAGGGTGAATGCAATTATGCTGTGGCCATGGATTAAAGGTCAAATGTCATGATTTTTAATTATAAACACACTACCAGCAAAACAGCAATGATGTACAGATCTGGGAGGCCATCCATTTAGTAAAGTTTTAAAATCCTCAAACTGACCACAGGTATATGTGTGTGGTAGGGCGGAGAGAGCAGAAATGAGAGAGTCCCTTCTACTTAAAGTCCATGTTTCGTCAAGTTTGCTGTGCTTGGAAACATATTACTAGCCATATTGTGTGATGAAAATGAAGTTTCCAAAGTAAATTCCCATTAAGTTAATGTTAGTGCTACAGATGACCCAAATTCTTATTTCAAACATATTTCAAAACCAGAAACAGGTAGGTTTCTTTTCAAAGGCTTCTGCCATTCAGGCTCCTTGCCTGCTGCTGCAGGATATATCCATTGCTTTCAGATACGAGTGGTCATAAGTTTTGAGATGAAAGAAACATGCAAGAATTTTTCATAGGCTGCAATATTAACCATAAAAGAAAAAAAAAAAAAAAAAAAAAAAAAAATGTTGCTGTACAACCATCTAACCTGATCCCTTATTTAGTTATTAGGGGTATCTAGTAGGCAGACAAACCAACAATTCAAAATAATGTCGAAAAATGCTCATACTCCCACAGCTGTTGGATCCACATTGCCCCTACAATACCACTGAGTGGCTGGTTCTGGGATCAGTCTACACTGGGCTGAATCAGGTTAGTTTGTGGGGCTTTAACTCTGCACAGCTGCTTCTGCTGAATTGTTTTAATCCTAGGTGAACTGCAGTTAACTCCTAAAAACATTATCAGAGACAGAAGACTCATTAAACAAAGCAGGGTTTGGTTTCGTTTTTTTTTTCTTTTTCTTTCAAGGAAACTCTAGAAATGTCCTTGCCTGGTTTTAAGTTTACATTTTCTTACTTCTTTTGGGGTTACCAGACTTTAGAAAGGTGAGAAGTCTGAAATTTAAACAGCATATGTTCCTCAGCAACCAGGGCTACACCAGCTCGTATAAAGAACTAGAGGAAAAAAACTTTAACTGCCAACATATATGACACAATAATGACCAATTTTGACGTGTGTAATCCCAGCACAAGAGGAATCCTAGACCGATCTTTTGAGTGCATCTGTCTGTGTACTCTGTTTATTGAGGCAGGCTGTTCCCTAAGCTTTTGCCTTCCACATGGATCCAGCAAGTTATAAACTTTAAAATCAGACTTATGCCTGGTGACAACCCTCCCATCTTTTGAGGACAGAGTAAGGTCCAACAAGTATTTCAGTGTGAAGTGAGATCAATTAATTATTTGAATTAGTGCTCCCACAGCTGTAACATTCTTTACCTGCAGCTCAGACAGGTACATAATTCTTCCCTGCCTTTGAAAACCATCAAAGGTTTTCACTTTTAGCACTTGCTTTAAAACCATAGTCCTCATTGATCACTACAACAAGGATAAAAGCAACAGCACACTAAGGAGTGAAGGATCTGAAGAGTATGATGTTAATTCACAGCAGCGAGGACCATCAACACCCTGGAAATCCACCCCGGGAGGAAGATCCCTCAGCAGACTCTTGGTTTCAGTGTTCTTTTTGCAATATCAGATATAGTAAACATGGTCCTTCCATGATCCAGATCTGGCTCCTATACTGAAGTGTCTTTAGAAAGGTCATATTTCAGGTGTGAAGGAGATTTCTGTAATTTGGCCATCCTTGCGATGATTTCTCGCGCCGCTTCACACATGTGTCGTAAGCCTCTCTAATAAAGTTTTCATACAGGTGGAAAAGATGTTTTCAAGAAAATTCCTTTCTCAATCTGAACATCTATTTAAATGCAAGCAGATTTTTTCCCCCAAAAAACACCTAACAAATTAAAACATCTGCTTCAAGGGAATCACAAGTTTATTGCTGTCATAACAACCTGACATTTGACATGCTGTACTTTGTTGAATTAAAGCCACAGTACACTGTACTCCAGAGAAGCAATGATGGGTTATAGTTTGCTGTAACATCTGCAGAGTACAAAACGCATGTTTGGTCTCAAGTCCAAAGTGTTCTTGGAACAATATTCCCTGAAAACATAAACTGGAAGATGGCATATGGTTAGCTCCTCTTTTTGTTTTATTTATAAACTTGTTTGTGAGATATAAATATACTTAATTCTGAACCCTAGAAATCTACCCCGAACAGAAATACTAGCAAACCAGGCCAAGAAAAGGATCCTTCCTATAACATTATGCTCAGGGGAAAAAAAAAAGTGTGTTGGGGGAAAGAGGAGAAAGAGAGCTAGATAAGCACCTCCTGAAGTGCTCTCTCAAGCAGGACTTTACTGACAGACCAAGCAAGAATTTAATGCATTGCTCTGTTAGCAGCTTACTTGGATGATCTGCTCTGCAGCTTAGTTCCTCAGTGCTTCAGTTTCCTGTTTGCAAAATGGAGACCATAGTAACTGTCTGCCACAAATTGCTCTCTGAATCTGTTATGTAAATTGTCAGATCCTGTAGTACCTCAAGAATGGAGGCCATGTAGGCATGGAGACAGAGGGATGGAGGTAAAAACACAAAGAGGGCAAACTACCCTTTTTCTTTCTTTGCATATAATATTTCTCAGGGCACCGGTGTCTCAGATACAAACCGCAGGATAGAATAATGGGAAGATTTAACTATTACTTTCTTCTCGTTCTGATATCTCCATACTCTTTCATGAATCGAGGAGTTAGTAAGGGAATATCACTTGCCACCTATGTCTGCTGTTAACTCCCAGAAACCAGTAGTCAAGTCATCCTAAATCACCAAAGTATTTCTAACAGAAAAACCTAAAGGAAGTAATAAATGTCAAGCACACATCAAAAACAGGCTAAGTTTTGATTTTTTTTTTTTTTTTCCCCGTAAGGCTGTTCTGGAATTCTTTGAAATTTTTACTTTTCAGTGAACAGTCCCTATGAAGTTCAACTCTATTGTATATTGTTGTAATGCACTATCATCTGATTGAAAGCTTATATCGTTGACCCAGGGATTAGTTAAGTAAGGTCTCTGTAGTGAGAGGAGAGAACTTTTTCAAGGATTTTTGGCAATATTACATTCAAAATTCTTGTAATTTTCTTTTGGTCAATATTATGAATTTACATGAAAGCTTTCGGAAGGGGCTGATATAACCTGTAACATTTATATTCTTGCAAAATATGTGTGCAGAGAGTCAATTACCTCCTGCTCTATGGTCACACACTTTTGCAAATGTATGTGGCACCTGAATGGGACGAGCAATCCCTTCAAGGGATGCTTGGAGGCCTTCTGCTAAGGTTTAAAACACTGAATGTTTTGGTTTGCACTAATCCGTTACATCAGTTGTGTATGAGTTGACTCATCTTAAATAAAACAGAAAAGCAAGAAGAAGCAACTAAATAAAAAAAAAGAGCGCTAAAAAGGCATTAATTCAGCAGTCTGATGCTGAGTCAGAACTCACAGTAGCTCCGTCTCCTCTAACCAGCCCTGGAAATACTTGAAGGACTGGCAAGCTCGGAAAGAATAATATGGTAGTGACAGCATGTTACATGGAAAACAGAGCGTAGACAAAAGCAAACAGGTTGACAAAACACAAGGAAGATTTATGTTCACGTTGTGGATACAACATTTGGACGGTACCCGTTGCGCCTTTTCTTTGCAACAACTGCAGGCAGCATTGCATGCTGTGTTGTGACTTGGCTGACATGGCAGGAACAGCAACTACTTTAACACTGATGCAAGATAAGGGGAGCAGCTGCTCCCATCTAGACCCAAAGATACATTCCTTTTTTCCTTCCTTTCAAAAGTCACTCTCTACCTCTGTTCTGTCAACACTCCCCTACTAAGGGTCAGGAAAGAATTTATTCCACCTCTTTTATCACATACATTCATATGTAGCACTTCATTTACTGAGGTATTTTTTGGGGGGAGATGATAACTCTTAACTCCTAAAGGTTTGGAAGACTGGGTCTTCTGATCATAAGCTCTGGCTCCTAAAGGTCAGATGCTGCTTGCTTAGTTATGTCAATTTTATTACAGTCACCTCACTTTCCATGTACAATGGGCATTTGATGATTGATGTTTCGTAATGGGACATTCCTACTGAACTCTTTAAGAAATTCTTTCCCTCCATTCAAGAGTTCAAAGGAAAGAGAAAAATTGAAACAGCAATTGCGTAAGATTTATGTACTGTACGCTGAGAAGCCAAATACTCTGCTGTTGAACACAGTTATCTAACAGCAATTGGGAACAGCACGTGGAAGCCGACTTCAGGTATTCTTGACTCGAAATCACAATCCATTTTTACAGAACAATGGAAGATAAAGGGAATCCCAAAACGAGAATATAGAACCTTCTAGTTCAAAAGTATAAACTAATTATGCTATTTAAAGCAATACCACAGCAAGGTATGTTTGTCTACAAAGGAATTAATTCTTTTAGTGTCTTAAATACAAAGTTCATGACAAATAATTTCCATTTTCTACCCATTAGATTTTGGGTTAGTCGAAGTTGTAATTTATTTCCATCTGGTTATGGGTGCTAAGGACTGCATTCATAAAGCCAGCCTTTCTACACCATTTCTGGAAATGGTAAAAATTAGTATAATTCATTTATGTATTCAGTAGAACAGACATAATTATAATCTCATCTGACCGCTTGCATTTTCTGCTATAAAACCAAATTCATGAAAAGATTGGAACTAATTGACAGTTTTGCCAAAGAAAGAACAGAACAAAATTGTCCCACTCTGAGTCATTCTTTGTGGAAATGCAGTTATTTTTATTACTGTAAATATGGTGTTTTATTTCCCGTTTTTTTTAAAGAAGAGCTAGTTGTGAGTGTGTGATCTTCAGACCACCAATGTCTCAGTGCTGTTATAAGTGATATCTTTGAAGTTTTTAAAAGAGGCTCACAAGTGAAGTTTGATCAAGTGTATTCTTTATTTAGGTGCACATAAAACTAGACTTTTTTGCTACACATGGTAAAAATTTTGTCAGTGCCATCCCACCTGCCCTCATGAAATGGTGCATTATTTTTCAGCATAACTTATTGTAATGCCTGCAATATTTGAATTTACTGGTTTTGAACTATACATAGAGAGACCATGATTTATATGCTCTCATTCCATGTATTCCATAAACACTTTAGCAATGTGAATTTCATTTCCAGGACAAGTGCTGCCACTTAGTTGCAAGCAGACTATTTCATTCCCAAGCATTTTAAAACAGTTAGTAACGAGTTGAATGAGAAACTGCTTAAAAATACTTCCCTAAAGAGGAAAAAAGAACCTGTGCATTCTGATCATTTAAGAATACACAAAGTTTAGATGTTTCTAACTTTTCAAAACTTAGTCATATACCTCCAAATTTAATCTCCTTAAAAAGCAGGAGGATGATAATGGGTTCTAGGGTCTGGTTGCAGTGAAAAATAAAACAGAAAAGACATATTTTAAAGAGATGATCAAAATGATATATCTGTTAAAGCAAGTTACAAAGGCCTAGAAACTCTGCTATAGTCTGCCTGGGCTCTTGACACTTTTATCATGACAGTAACCTAGTCTCTTTCAAAATAGCATCAGGCAATATGACTGACACCTGTCACGGGTGACGACTTCTGTCTTACCTTCTCCTCAGAACTATCTGTGCTGTGTTGTGTTTCGCTTTGGTAGAGTTTTAAATGCCCACACTGTTCAAAACCTATGAAAGCAGAAGGAGTATTTCCAGAAGGAACAGAAAACTGAGATTCCTCATGGTTTATGGGGGGGTAGTTTTACACGCTGAGATTAATCTAGAACAGAGCTTAGCTTCCTCACTCCAGCAAAGATGGAAAGAAAAGATGATATCTGACAGTAATAGGTGAAGAATAAGATTACCTGTCCCTCCTACAAAAGAAACAAATATTCTCAATTTAAGCTACTATCGCCCTAACTTAACAAGATGAACCTGTGCAATTCTCTTTTATGAGAGTTGGCTGGTCTAAAAACACCCCATGATCTCAAATTACTTTGTCTTCTTAGGAGCTCTCATCCCACAAAACTCTTTCCTGTGTATATCCAACTATGATGTTAACAACTTGAAAGCATTTACTAAATAAAAACAAATAAATATCCCACAATTTTATGCACTATTTTGGTAAGATTGGAAGTCCTGATTTCCTCAAGGGACTAATGGCTTAAAAAACAGACTTCAAGAAACTCCATTCATAAAACAATCTTCCAGTTTTAGCTCCTTCTCTTTAGCAATTTGTTCTGGATGCTGTCAGCTTGTTGATGGAATAACAGAAAAAACATTTAACGGAACTGTGTATTGTCTTAAGGAAATATGTAAAACATAAAATGAAGGTGAGTACTTTATTTTCTGTCCCTTAAAGACTGCTTTTTTGAGAGAAGGCATGACGTTCTCAACTTCTGAATATTCACATTTTTAGGGTTTAACAAGAACTTTAGACATATCTTTGGTGTAACCTTTATTTTTCAAAAAAGCAAAAGTTAAAAAGCAAGATGTAGAAAGAGAAAGAAAGATACAAACCAGAACTGACAGTGCCCTTTCCTACGACAGAGTGATTTCTGCCATGTTATGCTGACCTTGGTCACAGCAGAAAATGCCTCAAAAGCACAAGAGCTATCAGCAAAGAAAACTTGTCTTTGACTGAATCAATGAATAGCCCCAAGACTGTCTCTCATTTGTTTGTGTATGTGTGGTTGTTTGAGTTTCTAAAGCTTGTTCCTTCTCTAAGGACTGAATTCTTCTATAAGGATTGTTGCTGTGTACCAGATTTCCTCTATTCATCATGAAAACACTGACATGCTATTGTCACAAACATAAAAGGACCTACTTAATCCAACCAGCGTTGAATTCCCCACCAATTAATTTTGGGTGGGTCTCATGGTTAGAACAAAACCATCAAGAGTCAAGCAGATGCTGGGACTGAGTTTGAATTGAGGCATTGAGTCACTGGATGACCTTGTGGACAGTCTCTTGACCTCCATGTGCCTCACCAACCCGGCAGTATCACTGGGGTAAAGGCAGGTCCTCACTGAACGCCAGATGCTGTGCCCAAGCCTTTCAGGCTAAGCTACAAAACAGTAAAATAAGCATGCTAATACGGAAACATTTCCTCAGTGATTCACCTGTCCCCTTTGACTTCTTCCTCAAAGGCTGAGAATGACCGGGAAGTCGGTGAGGAACAAGGATGATTTCATTTGTTCTTGCTGGGTGGGCTCCACTCACCACGTATCTGCAGAACATCTGAGTGGGATTGCCAAAAAATCCCGACTGCCCTTAAAAAACCACAATGCCAGGGTTGGCAAGACAGAAAGTACAGGCAGAAACACCTGTGTGCCTGCTGAGCACAGCTGTACACAGGCTGCTGCAGAAGTTTCCATGGTGTACGTGCCAGACTGCTGCCAAGCTGAGCGAGTCTGGTTGGGAAGGCAGGGAAAGGCAGCAAAATGCCGCACAGTTCACATCGGTGGAAGACAAGCATCTCTTGCTGGTGTTTTCCTAAGACTCACACTGTTCTGCACAGGCAGTCCTCTCCTCTCTGAAAGAGCCTGGTATCTCTTGCTCTCTATCAGTATTACTGGCTCTGCACATGGCTGTTGATAGTTGTACTTGCAACTCATGATCAGGCTTTCCCTGAGGAACCAGCTGTCCCACTGCAAGATATTATTGTCCCCACCAGTTTGTAGCCATCACTCTAACACAAGGCATTGCCACTGGAAGGGAGTGCGTAAACGCTTTGCATCCTCATTAGAGCAAAACCACTCAGGTCAGTTTAAGAAGCACGGTGTTATCAAGTAAAAGCTACCTATTGGATTAAACATGATTAGACAGTTTAGATAAATTATTTTCACATCTTACACCACTAGGTTGAAAAAAAGAATAACGTAGGCAATGAGGAGCAGACTTTCCCACAGAAATAGGACTCTCCTTCTGGCCGAGTGTTCTGATTTCTAGATATGGACACCTATGGATCATGTGCCTCTGTTCCTGCATTGCTGGTCATAAGGTGTCTCAGATTAAACAGGATAGACAAAAAATCCCTTCACCCAGAACATGTCACAAAAGACAGTGACTGAAGGCACTGCACTGTGGTGTGAAAACAAGGAGTCCTGCCTTTCCTGAAGCAATATTGTAACGATTAGGTAATTATATCAAAAGGTATGCCAATACAGCTCTAAATTAATTTAGTGTAACTTAAGCTAGGTGTGATCTAGGGGTGTCTAACAAGTCAAGTCTCTGTGTCATTTGGGGCATGCGCTTTCTGAACCCCAAATAGTCTTAGTTCAGCTGAGCAAAGGCAAGAAAGCTAATGAAAATGCTAAACAGCACAACTAATCTCCTTCCTAAACTTTTTACTGTACAGCCACCCTTTTAACATAACAACATGTTCTTCCCAAGCAAGTTTTCATAGAATCATAGAATCATAGA
>NW_009212921.1:1127-1379 GCF_000690835.1 Fulmarus glacialis | reverse complement strand
AGGGGTCCCCCCACCTCCCCCAGCCCTGCTCCGGGGGCTGCACCCGGATCTGGCCCACGGGTGCCAGCCTCCACCTGCTGCGCCTGGCCGGGGTGATGGCGTGCGTGCCGTCCCCCAGCTGTGCCACGCCGGGCAGAGGGGCTCTTTGGGGTGAAGGAGAGGCCTTTTGGGGTGAAGGAGAGGCATCGGAGCAAGGCTGTGTATTATTAACCCCGTAATGGCTGACACGCACCAGTGCATATACCTTGTGCC
>NW_009212921.1:752-1038 GCF_000690835.1 Fulmarus glacialis | reverse complement strand
GATATACCTTGGCACCACCAGAACCAGGGGGCTTTTTTATGGACCCCGTTTATTCTGCCCTGGGGGTGACACTGTGACAAGGGACGCTCAGCCTGGCTTTTGGTACCCAGGGACTGATGTTTTCCCCTCCGTCAGGTCCCTGACACCTCCCCAGCGAGGCGAGCTTACCTGGGCAGTTTGGGGACCACTTTAGCCGGGGTCCTGCTGTCATACAATGTTTTTACTGTGCTGGATACCTGGGCTGCTTCCAGGAGCGGTATTTAACGCATGGAAGGGAAAACATTTG
>NW_009212921.1:285-621 GCF_000690835.1 Fulmarus glacialis | reverse complement strand
TCTCCTTCTCCCTTTCAGGGCTGCGTGCTCGCTGCGCGGGGAAGGCGTCTCCGGACGGGGCTCTGGCCATCCACCTGCCTGACCCATCTCCTGCCTGCTGGGTGGGTGATGGGGAGGGCACTGTTGCTTTCTGGGGTTGGAAACGGGGCCATCCCCCCCTTTCCCACCACCCCATCCTCATCCCAGAGGGGCATAGGCTGGATGGGACCTCTGGAGCCTCTCTGGTCCAGCTCCAAGCGTGGCCAACGTTGGCGTTCGATGGGGGTCTCCAAGGATGGAGGTTGCTCCGCTGCCAGGGTTTGGCCACCCTCGTGGTGAGGAATCCCTTCCTAATAC
>NW_009212921.1:0-227 GCF_000690835.1 Fulmarus glacialis | reverse complement strand
AATACCGTGCGTTGGCCCCGGTCCCGCTGCCCCTTTCCGGGGCTGCCAACCGCGGCACTGCGCTCCTCCGCGTGCCGATGAAGATGAAGGACCCCGGCCTTCTTCCCACTGGCGTTACCTGACCCCTGACACCGCAGGTTCGCTGGGATGGCATAAATCACCACCCCGCGGTGGCTTTGCCAAGTCAGGGAGGGAGAGGCTGCGGGGCCGGTCCCAGCTGCGCGGGA
>NW_009212920.1:17335-56446 GCF_000690835.1 Fulmarus glacialis | reverse complement strand
GCTCTACCCGGGGCCCTGCCCGCCCGGCTCGGGGCCTCCCTGGTGGACAGCGCCGATGGATGTGTCCTCTCGGGCTAATTAGGCCGTCTCGGTGCCCTGTTTGGCTGAAGTGTAAGGGTGCAGGGGGGCCGTCTGCCCTGAATCTAACGCTTAAGCAGTCTGCCCATCCCTCTGTCAGTGGCCGCGGCCACCCGGCTCAGTCGCTGCCCTTTGGTCCTGGTGGGTCATGGTAGGGGAGCAAGGCTTCGCTTCTCCGCTCTGGAAATGTGACCGCAGCGAGTCGTCGGTCTGCGGCAAGTGGGGCATCTCCTGCTGGTAAAGAGGAAGCGACGGCGGAGTTCGGTGGTGATGCGGAAGGAAAATCGGATCTGGTGGAATATAGGATGGAAAAATTCCCGCATGACAACCTTCTTTAACTCCTTAAAATGGCAGTGGTTCTCACCTAGGAGCCGTTGGACTGACATGGCCTACATGGGTGTTTGTTTTCCAAAGGGAGACGTTCTGAAAACTTGGAGAGTTGTCAGCAGTGCCACTTTTGTGAGGCTGGGATGAGCCCATGACTCACCTTGTCTTAGACTGGCTTTTGAGATTGGCCTAGTTTAACTTGTTTAAAGAGTTTTATTTATTCTTCTCACAAAACAAGTCATCAGGGAAATTCAGGTGCTGTTTTCTCCTACAGTGTCCATTCGCTTAAAATTTTTCTAAGTTTCTGTTCTGCTAGGGCTTTCCCAGGCAGGCCAAAGAATTTGCAGAGCAGCAGTTTGGGTTCCCTCCCTCTCAGGTACAGGTGCAGTGTAGCCTTTTCGTTCAGAGACTCAAGTTCTGCCTGTGTCCGATGACTTGCTGGCTGTGACATCCTCGGGGCCGTGTGATGGAGGGGGTCCCCTCGTTTTGTTTGGAGAGGGTGCAAGATCTTCTCAGATAGAATCCTGCCATCATTACACCTTGTCTTGTTGCAGGTTGGCCTTCAGGAAGAACGGTGGTGTGGAGGAGATGGAAGGGGGAAAGCTGCTCAGAAAAATTCTTCAGCTGTGTTGGCTCTCTTAGAAAATCTAACCTGTTTTTTTAGGGGGGTGGGAACTAGTTTCTTGGGCTGCTAGGAAAGGCAAATGTCACTGCTAGGTTACAGCAGGACTCTGCGTGTCCCTTGGGTGGCTGGGGGGCTTTCCCAGTGTGGGAGACTGGGTGGGCGTGAGCTGCCTGCTAAGCTGTAGCTGTGGTACCATGGGCCCTGCTGGCAATTTTCTTACAGCCTAGAGATTGCATCTGATTTCTGTTGACACTTAGACAGGATTTTAGATAGGGACTGGATTAATTATAACCATCATATGCAATGAACATTAAACTGCTTCTTTCAAATCATCATCCTGTTGTTTCTGTACTGTTGTAATTACCCAGACTAGAATTTAACAGTGTGTTGGGCTTTCGCCAATGTGCTTGCCAAGGTAACCCCGTCACACACGTGAGGTTGCATTTGTATGTTCACGTGCACCCTGGAAGGGGACTGTTGACCTAGAAGCTGCCAAAGAGCGTTCCACGTGTGGTACCTCCCTTGTAAAACTGAACAGCTAATGCCTTCATGTAGCTGATTAAAGAAAAATACTGGTATTTCCTTTACAGGCTTTGGATACAATTAGATATTAATTAATTTTCTGTTGCACTTGCTTGGGCTCTTTCTGAAAGCATACTGGCTTTAGGCTAGGCCTTTCTCTTCGCCTTCTTCAGGTTTATCTAACAAGTATCCTCTTGACTTCAGGAAGGGAAAAGAGCTGTTCAAGCTCAAGATCATTCTAGGCAGAAGAAGAGCTCATGAACACCTCTGAGGTGGAGATTCAAGGAAGGTTACTAAGCACCAGGACAGTAAGGGCTGTTAGGATGGCAACCCCCCTCCCTTCTTCAGGTGGAGCGTGTTCAGAAGGACACTGTCCCTTCTGGTCCTACGATCAATCCTGAGTGTGTTTGTCTTGGGGCCGGAAAGATTGGCTATGACTGGCAAAGGGAAGACGACTGGAAGGGAGCGTGGCTGGTTTTATTTGATTTCAGGAAGCAAGCTAGAAGTAGTACAAAAAGTTCTTAGGCTCAATGGTTGCTAATTATTTCTAACTTGACACTGTTGCTGTGAGCCCTGTACTGCTACTGACTGCCTGACTGGAAGAAGCCAGTTTTCCATCGGCTGTGTTAGATGTTTGAATGTGTGCACCGGAGTGTTAGCCTGACACGCAGGCAGTCTCCTGACTGCTCAGGGATCACCCCTGAAAGGCTGGAAGATGTGGTGAGAGAGTGTTACCTGAGGTTACCCACCCGCTGGAGTCTTGTGCAGCACCGAGGGCTGTCCGTCACCTTTTATGTTCTTTCCCTCCGAGTCTCTGGTTTAAGCAGATCTTGACTTACGGCGAGTGTCTGGGCAAGCTGCTGCGGCTCTGGTCAGCTGCCGTCCGTGGTCAGCATCGGTTTGAAGGATGCAGGTTTGCGTTCTGGAGCAAATACACTACCTCACAAGAAATACATTTGTGCGAGGAAATAAACGCAAAATACAGGTGTTCTGACTGTAATTTAAGCAGTGTGTCAGCCTGCCTGTGAAAAGGAACACGGTTACTTTAGCAGGTCGTACCAAGTGACAGCACCTTGTTGAGTCACAGCTGGCTGCAAATGCAGTGGTGAATATTCAGTTCTCGTTTATTGACTTTTGATGTGGTTATTGCTGGGTCAGTCTCGTGCTCTGTGGAGGACTGAGCAGGTGGTTGTGGAATCCACCTTGGTCCTTATGAGCCAGAGTCCCTAATGAGGCATCCACAGATCGTTTAACAGCTTTGTTGCAACTGGTATGCAGTTTTGTAGTTAAAAATCGTCTGAAAATGCCCTGCTTATTCGTCCAAGGCTCTGGGTGTGGATCATCTGCATTTCCCCTCCTGCATCTGGGGGGCTGAGGCTGCTGAAATGCTGTAAGGTGACACCTGATTCCCTTCCCTAATCCCTCTTCGCTGGTACCTTTTAACCTTTCTTGCTTCCTTTATGGAGACTGTGCTGGCATTGTGGATGCCTGACCAGTTGGAAGGGGGTTGGAGAAGGGCCCAGTTTGTACAGAAGAATTACTGCCCCCATGAAATGGGCTAAAAATGGGTAATCGCAAAGAACAGTCATGATCTTCACTGTGCTTCTGTGCTTGAAGCAGTAAAACGATCTGTGTTCTTGCATGCAGTCTCATGATGCACCTATTGCTTTAGCAACCAGTGAGCAATGCACCAGTGTTTTCCGCAGCTCCTTCGTCAGCTCATCTCTTGTTCCAGGAGCTCATCTGCAGTGTGGAGCAGGGCAGGGAGCACGTGCCCTTGAGATGGCTTTTCTCCTCTGGAGTGGGCTCTTGATAGAGAATTCCCTGGACATTTTTGGGAGGAAGAAAGAGGAGGCAGATTACTGCTCTCTGAAGCTGAACTGCTTTGTTGTTTGGGAATGATGCTTTAAAGAAAGAGCAATTTTAAATAGGAGAGGGGTACCCAGAGTTGTACCCAGTCTGTCACTTTGTTCTCTGCTCATAAGCCATGTGTACTGTGACAGGGTCAAGACAGAAATATATTCCTGTATTTCACACATAGCTTTCGTTCCTCACCCGCTCCACAAAGCACAGCGGAGCGGTTGTCTCCGTTACTCCTGCTGTAGTTCTGTGGGGCTTTCAGCCCAACCCTGCTGGTGATGGCCACCACCACCTGCCGTTGACTGGAGCGTTCCCTTCCTGCCTTCTCCCCAGCTACTCACGAGCACCAGCCTGGAGCGCTCATGGGTCAAAAGCAGTTGCTTTTGCTACTTGTTTGTTGCTAGATTATATTTAACCCAGCTCAGAGCCACATTCCTGTTTGGTACGTGATCGCTTTCGGTGGCCCAACAGGGATGGGCGATGAGGAAGGCGAGACGGCCTCATCCAGCCGCGGTGCTGGTTCAAGCTGAGGCTGTGTCTGGGACTGTGCTGTCAGTCCGTCCCTCGGCATGCTGTGCTGGTGAGTGTCTGGCTGAGTAATTAAAAAGTACTCAATTTCTATCGCTTCACTGTTAATTCTAATAATGGTGAGAAGCCTAAATGAACGTCTAATTGCTTTCTGTTAATGAACATTGTACGATACAGCCCTTGTTTTGATGGGGCTACAGTTGTGTTGTCGACTCTGTGCTCTTGGCCGTTGTAGGGTGTTGTGTCACTCGTGCATCACATCCGTGTGTTGGGCTTGCATGGTCACGGGATTAGGACGCTGGGTTAGGGTTAGGGAGAAGTAATTATGACCAGAGCAGACTGGTGCTTAGTGCTGCTGCGTTTCTGATAATAAAACCCCACCACCGTGTTGGACTAAATGTTAAGTAGTTTGGTGTCATTTGATGCCTTGGAGAAGCCTTGGGTTCCAGTTTGTGTGGGACAAACTAATGAGTCAGACTTGGCCATTCTGGGTGTCCCAGTGGTGTTTTTCCAGCCACTGTAAAGTTTTCCACCACAAGAATTTCTCTTAAAACCACTGCTTGTGCTTCATCTACCTTAGCAGTGTCACCTGTTCATGTTGTCTTTTATCTAATGCTCTTCTATGTTTTGTGCTGATTTACTCTGGGGAAGTAAAGCCACAGTTTTTCTTTGCTCTGGCATTTTTCTCGTATTTTCTTCTTGTTTATTTGTGTACGATTTTTTCCTTGTAAGTATGTCACTGCATTGTCCTCGAGGATTTCTGTTTGTAGCAGTTCTGTGGACGGTTAATCCAAAGATTTTTTTGTTTTTCTTTTTTTCCTGCCAAAGAGGATGGTGCTTAGCATCCTTGTGTCCATAGCTGCAGAGCTCTGTGTAAAGCTGGCCTTGCAACACCTGCGTGAGGCAGGGCAAGGTTGTTTTATAGGCTGGGGGGACATGTGAGAACAGGGTTCAAGAGGCATGGTAGTCTGGCTAAAAACCTAAAGCTGTCTTTGTAATGGAGTTGGAAATAGAACCTGGAGATGGAGCTGCAGCAGGATTTTAATGCATAGGAAGTACGTACAAGCCTTTCAGAGACACTAAAAATCCTATCAGTCTTGTGCTAGATGTGTGGACATCACGGTGACCAGAAAAGAGGACACCTCGTTTTTTCCTTCTTGAAGTTTCTTTTCCTTTTAGTCCTTGGTGTGATATTTACAGAAGTGCTTTCTTAAAGCGTTTTGTCTCCAACTTGGGCAAACTCTGAGTTGCTTGTGACAGTGGTTGAGAGGAATAACGCATAACTTTAGTCTTACCTTGAGAGCTCTGAACTTAATGTGTTGTTGTAGCAACTGGTTTCTGAAAGCTTGCAATAGAATATCTTTTTTTAGCTGCTAAAACCTGTGTTATAAATTTGTGAAGACAGTTTGCTGCCATCCTTGTTTGTTAGTTTTGCTGTTGAGACCTTGTGTATGCGGCGGCTTTTGTATCCGTAGCAGCACTGGCAGAGCCCAGGGGTGTTCTGCTCACCAGTGTATTCCCCTCTGAGCTCCTCAGGGTGATTTTCCTCGTGCTTTTTGGTACTGACTGGTACTGACTAAGTTTCTTGTTTGCTCGTGAAGGAAGTGACTCTGGGGAAAAAAAACCTCCTTCATGTTGCAGGAGGTGACTTAGCAGGAAGATGAAGGGAGCCTTCAGTCTGAACGTGGAATTGAAGCTGTGGTTTCCAGTTAGATAAGTGCTGCTGTGTTGCAGGGGGTAGTGTGTATTTGTGAGAAATCCTAACAATTTGTTAGAGATCCCAAAAGTAGTTCTCAGTGGAGCAAAGACAGTGTGGCAAGTGCCTTGAACATGCTAGTTATGCGTCTCAGTGTCGTTCCAGTCGTAGGAGAGAGATCTTTCCATCCCAAGGTGCGGGAGAGGCTGCTGGCGACGCTCTCCTGGACAGCTGGCTCCCTGCAGGCGCGGGGTTTCAGTGGTGGCGAGCACTCCTCGCCTGCTGGGGCTCTGCGTCCTCTACGCCTGGGATGCAGAACTTCTTCCACAAAACAGCTCTGCTCTGAATTTGTGGAATACGGGCTTACGGAGGTGAGTCGAGCCCTAGGATGTCTTGTCCATGGGATACGAGGGAGCTGTCTGACTCTGATCCCAGATAATCAGCTGCTGCTGAGGCATCCTGCACAGGCATTGTCTTCACAGTTAATCAGATAAAATGCTCCAAAACACAATCCTACTTGAGCCATGTAAAATGTGAAATCTATTCCTGAACCCCAGTGTTCGTCATGCTTTTCTGAAGCTTAGTATGAGCATAAATCACCACAGCGTATCTCGGGTGGAGAGGCTGTATCAAGCTAGCTGTGCTTGGAGATTATATGCAGATTAGCTTTTTAATTTATTGCTTCTGGGAGGGGTGGGAAAAGGTTGCCTGTCATTTGGAGCACCTACATTTTGTTATGCTGATCCTGTAGGACAGATTCTAGGTAGATTCTGGACCTGTGCTGAAGTTGATTGTTGTATCTGGAAAGAAGGATGTGGTTCTGTAATATAAACATCTGGATGCCTGTAAGCTGAGCTCAGCAATAGCTGAGCACTACCATCGTCGTTAAAGCACTACCATCTGTGCAGAGCAAGAAGAGCCTTTCTTGAAGCATAATGGAAAAAAGCCTTAATGGAAAAAACAGAGCCATTCATGAAAACCCTTCCATTTCAGAGTAAATCATGCTTGCTCCTAGCTAAAGGGACTGCAAATCCTTCCATAATGCCTCCATAACCATTCAGATGATTAGTTACTGCTTCTGTAATGACTCGTTTTAAAACAAATTTTACGCTGTCTATGCATTGCACCTAGGGAAGTGAATGTACGTTTGGCTCAGTCCTTTCATCATGCGCATGAAAAACCCCCACTTTGAAGCTTCAAGGGAAATGGCTTGGGTGGAGCCTTTTATTTTAGTTCTCTCCTGACACTTATTTCTCTGAAATTGTAACTCCGTGAAGTTCATATTTGAGAGTCTTTTCCTGAAGTCTTTCTAGGAGGAAGTTATGTTTGTGGTGCTCTCATACATCTGAATTGATTTGGTTGACTTTGCAGTTAATCCAGTGCTCCAGAATCCCAGTGACCTTGCACATGCTTCGTCTCCTGAAATTTGCACTGTAGTGCATCGCCTTAAAGATGAATGAAACAAATCTGTGGTGAAGCTTTCAGAGCTGAAGTTCAGTTTAGTCAGTCCCAGGGTTTATCTCTTCCAGACATCCATCTTTCTGCATTTAGAACTGTCAATGTTATTAATTAAATTCAGCATCAAGGCGTATAGTCTCTAGCACTCACAGTAAAGGTTTTGTGTGGTTCTCGCCCTGGGATTTGGGAGTGAAAAAGGGGAGGGAAGGAAAAATTTGCCCCACAGGAGCCCCCCTGGCTGTGCAGGTCTTTGCAGTGGGAGGAAGCCTGCCTGAGCAGGTCAATAGTGTTTGTGGGACTGGACTTCACACTGGAAGGTGGAGAAAAGGGGAAGAATACATCAGAATCGAGCAGTATTGGAAAGAGCCAACTGCTCCCTGTCCCTTCTCTGCAAAACAAGTTAAAATGGAATTATCTCCACGGCAATGATTTATTCTAGGTTCTTCTCCCCCCTGCCCCGCTTCTACTGTTGGCAGTGGCCGTCAGTAGTACAGGGAAGGAGCGAACTAACAAGTATTTTCTGTCTTGTGCTCTTTTGTACTTGTGAATTAAAAACTGCACAGACCAGCTGTTCTCTGGGAAGCACTCATTTAGAGTTTTTTTTTATTCCCTTGTGGTTTTTTTTCTAGGAAACTACTTTGCAAGTCACTTCTTTATGGGAGGCGAGAAGTTTGACACCCCACACCCCGAGGGCTACCTTTTTGGCGAGAACATGGATCTAAACTTCCTTGGGAATAGACCTGTTCAGGCAAGTTCCTATATGCTGTCTCTTTTACCCTTTTGTTTTCTGCCTGTTCTGGAAAATCTTGTGTAGGGCTTGTAGAGGAGGATAGCACAGACCTAAGAGACCCTCGCTGCTTGGGGAGTGTCATTCCAGTCTGAGGTGCAAGAGCATTCCCCCACCCCATGTCCCAGCTTGCTGGCTGCCATAGCTGTTCAGATGCAAGCGGAGTTTTTCTAAGAAGCAGTATTCACCTTCTAGGTTTATTTTCACTTAGGGCAGAAGGAAGAAGTAGTGGGGGAAGAAGGACAGGGACTCAGGAGCACAGATTTTGGGACTAATTCTGATTGCCTGCCTGAGCAAGTGTAAAACATCCTGCAGAAAGGAGAAAGCTGGGAAGCAGATCCACTTCAACACGTGCTGCTCTCTGTGTGAGCGAGTGGCCTGCCTGGGCGTAGGGCAGTGTTAAGACAGATCTTGATATTTGGTGATTTTTGTTTGCTTTGTAACCTAGGTGGGCTGCTCAGAAAGTCTCTCCTTTAGTTTTCCCAGTTGGATCATGGAGGTATTTCTGGGCTCCCAGGTGTCTTACAAGACTGTGAAAAGCTACCTGTTTGAGTGATTGTGAACAGGGAATAGCACTGCTGTGAGGGACAGGTAGGAATTTTATGCAAGTGTTATGTTTTGGATTTCTCTTGCATCTCAGAACTGCTTAAAAAGAACCAAAAGGTAACAGAGTAGGAGCCATTTGGAGATGTTTTAAGAGTGCTGGAGAGGAAAGGGAAAAGAGCTGCTTGCTTTGCCAGCTATTTTCCTAGTTGTTTCTGCAGCTTCAAAACATGAAAGTGAAAAATTGATGTCATGGTTCTCATTTTCAGAGAAGCTGTGACTATGCATTAATTCATGCTTGTAGTGCTCCGAGGCAGTTCAGTATCACCCCTGTTTTACAGATGGGGGAAACTGAGGCAAGATGACTCAATGTTTGAATTGGACCGGTGACAAGCACGTTCTGCTTTCTGAGTTGTCCTCGGGCTGTGCCATTGGTCTTCTCAGCACCACAGTTAGTTAACAGGACTCTGCAGGGTAGGACAAGGGAGAATCCGGAGAGCACTTGTTCAAGCAGAAAGTGCAGATGAGCAACAGAATTAGGAAGGACGGACTTTAGGTGGAAATTGTTCTGGACATAACAGTGCTATGCAGGCATGGGGATGCTCACCACATACCCTACGCCATGTCTGCATACAGGGCCTGTGCAGGACAGTGGTTAAAAGCTGACCGCTTCTCCTTTGCTCTGTGACTAGCAGCTGCACAGCGCTCCAACAAAGGCAGAAGACGCAGCTGCTAGCTAAATATCCCATGTGCCTATGGCTGTAGGGACTAACCTTGCAGAGTTAAATTGCCTGCATGTCTCAGCCTGGGTTTCCTTGCAGACATCCCAGCACTGAATTTCATCATTTCTTCAGAGGGGAGTGGGTGAGACTGCTATTAACACAGTGGGACGTTTGCCAAATAGGTTTAAGAGAGGGAAGCTGTCGTGGTACATAGTTTGCCTATGTAAAGTTAATGCCCTTTGGCAGCTCTGATTAATCTTCAGGGGAAAAAAACGCTTGAACACAGAGCAGCAAAACTGCTTTCTGGACGTGGGCCAAGTTCTTGCTTTGGAGTGACTGAGGTCTTGACTGCTCTGTGTAGAGCAGTGCTACCAACCACAGTACCAAGCAGTCAGGGTGTAAGACAAGTAGTTGCTGCTGCCCCGTGAATTCTCTGCTGCCTGTGGCTGTGGCAGGGGGTCTTCTTTGTGTTCTCGTATTGGTCAGGAAACAGCACATTTTCCCTCAGGCTCTGGCTATTGCCCCACCAATATATTTCTGTGGCCTGAGGGGATGACACTGAAGGGTTGTGTCCTGGAGCTGCCCTGAAGTTCAGCTGCGGCAGCGTTTGGCTGCCTGTTTAGCAGACTCCTCATTTCTAAGGAAACGTGTATGTTCGTGGTCCCTGGTACTTCTGCTCCACATCGGTCACTCTCTCTACACCACTGCAGGGCACGTAGTAGATGTGCCTTTGAAGGACCCCAACTCTCATGAGGCTGCGTGGTGGCACTGTTGCTGGATACATTCAGAGCAACCTTCTGCCTGAAAGCCTGTCCCCTAGCTCTGTACCTTTGTGTCGTGCCGTTGCTCTGACTTGGAGCACGGCTGTGTCTCCAGTCTGAGTACCTGGCAGTGGTGTGAGTGGATGTTTCGGCTTCAGACTTCGCCAAGCAGGTGGGAGATCCAGCAGGCAGGTCTGCAGCTCTGCAGGTTGTGGTCACCACAGTAAGCAGTTTCCTTTGCATTTCTTGCTGGAGATTCTGTGACCAGTAAGGAGAATTACAGTCTGAAGCATTATCGTCCTGTATTTAAAGGACAATCTGTGAGAGAAAGTCTCTTGACTGTAGAATAGAATGAGGCCCCCTATCCCTGTCTCTTTCTTTTCTTTTCCAGAACATTTGCCCCATTGTTTCAGAATATAAAGAGTTTTCCCCAGTAATCCAGGGCTTCAGCACGCTGATTAGCAGTCAAGTCACTGTTTGCATGCTGTAATACACATGAAAAAGCTGCATTTCTTCTGCTCAAGCTGGAGGTGGTTTCTTTAGTGGAAATAAAAGCTTGTGAGAGCAAGGCTTTCCAGACTGAGAATTCAGGGTGCAGAAAAAGAGCTTGTGAAAGTGCCCTTTCTTAAGGTGCCTACTCCCAATATGAACTACTGCTGGGCCAGAGCAGGATTTTCACCCTGAAACATGCTCACTTTATCTGTAAATAGAATTCTCTATTACTGTTCCTTGTGGCTGTTGTACTGAGTACCCTTAAAGGTAGATGTTTCTTGGTTTGGGTAAATTGTATGCCAGGTAACATGCTGCTACCTTTTATAGTATAATAATAGGAGAATTATTTGCCTTTTTGTTCCAGTTCCCCTATGTAACTCCAGCTCCACACGAGCCAGTGAAGACACTGAGAAGTTTGGTGAATATCCGCAAAGACTCTCTCCGACTTGTGAGGTACTGTTGTTACCTGAACCTTTCATTTTACTCAACCCAGCAATCTGTCATCCAGAGCCAAAATGTATTTGATAAGGTTTTGGAGAAATAGCTGAATTCCAAATCCTTGTTGCTAGATATGTCCGGAGGTTTCTGTGTTCCCTGTGATCAGAGCTTTCAGGTGGTTTATATGCTCCTTATCCCTAGGCTTGATCAATCTGTGTTTCCAAACAGGACCAGCGATGTATCTGTCTCTGCAGGACAGGCTAGAGTGGTAAACAAAACCATGAAATGATTAGCATGAACGGAAGATATTAGTCAGGTTAATAAACCCTACAGACAGATTCCTTTCTGCATTCTTGTGCAGTGAGCCAGAAAGTAGCTGATTCTGGTGCAAGTCACAGGCCAGGAAGACTGACTGGTCTTGGGTGAAACTTCCTCAGGTTTCCCCTGCTGCCAAGATAAAGTTTGGTCCTAGTGTTACGCATTCGTTTAGATGGCTTGTGTCCCATGCATAGGGGAACGAGGTCTGGATAATCATGGAGTTCTGTTACCTTTCATTGCTTTACACTGAGATCTAAGACGGCACTAGCTGGATCAAATGCAATGGCTAACACTTTGACCTGCGGCTGCCCTCTTTCAAGCAGATGGCTGAAGTACAGGGGCCCAGCATACAGTGCTTTGTTTTGGTCTGAGCGACTGGGCAGATGTCCAGGCAGAGCATTTCTCCAAGGTCCTTGAGTCGCTCCGAATTCTGCATTTCAGGCGCAGGGCTGGAGTGCTGGCAGGGGGCCAGCTTCAACTCTCAGCCAAGGTGGTTCTGAGAGCATGGCGTAACGTGAGTAATTTGAGTCATAACCACACAAAACCCTCTATTTGTTTTTATGTGAAAACTGAAGGTTGGTTTTTTTGTTTTGTTTTTTTAAATGAGCAATACCTGTGGTTTCAAAACTGATTGAACAGGAAAAGAGGGAAGAACTGAAAAAGTAATCATCAGTAAACTGCTCTGAATGCTGTCTGGCTTTTTCAGCTAAAGGGTGAACTACTTCTCTAGGAAAAAGTCTTGCTTTCCTCCCACACTTGCTGTGGAAAGGGTATTTTGTTCTCCTTGCAGGCATCCACATAATCAGTGTAACATCTCTCAGAAGCCAAATGGGAAGTGGCTTTTTCACTGGGAGAGGCCTTGCTGTGAAGGGAGGAGTTGGTGGGGTTTAGTATGTACAGTTCTGTCATTCTGCTTTCTGTGGTTGCATGTCCTGTCCCCCCAAGCAGAGTTGCAGCTCTGGACTATTTGAAATGTAGTGTCGGTGCACCTTGACAGTGTCTAGGTTTGCATCTGTCTTAATTCCTGGTACTGTCGATTCTTTCTCTGCCTCATGAGCTCTCACAGGCTCTTGTGCTGCTGCGGCTGTGTTAGTGCCGACGATAACACCGCCAACATTACTCTATTTAATTTTGTGCTGATGTAGACCCAAAATGAGGTTTTAATTGGCGGTCCCCAAGGGCACATTCTGTCTTGTGCTTTTCTACCGTTCTGGAGGCTTTTCCTTTTTCCCCTCTCTGCACATAAAGACACTTTGTGCCCTCTCCAGCTTGGCTTATTCGCAACCAGTGGTTGAGGCTTGCACATTCTTTCCTGAACTAGTTAAGTTTAATTTACCACCTCGTCCACCAAATAAAATGATACTGAGCTGAGTGTCTAGGTGTAAAGTTGGTTCTGATGGTAAAGTCCTCACAAGCTTTTTGTTTTTCCTTGTGTTTAATTGAAAATTCATTGTTCACTGGTGAGGAGGGTATTGAGCCATAATTTGGAGTGTAGGGCTTTATGGAGGAATACAAGGAAATGTCCACTCTGGGCTTCCTGCCCGGCTCTGACCAGACAAAATTCTGAGCTTTGCCAAATCCTGAATATTTACAGCAGTTTTGGAGAGAAGCAGTAAACCTGTGGATATTGGTGTTGAAGTTCTGAGTCTTTGACACCTCATGTGAGCGCTTGATTTCTAGCAGGATGAGACTTTGTGAACCTCAGAGGAGGGCAGCATGAGTTTTGCTGTTAACCACTAACAGAAAAAGACTGCCTCATGTCTGTCTTCTGGCCCTGGATTGGAAGCTTTATTTCAGAGCTGAAGTACTGGTACTGGCTGGTACCGGCTGTTTACTCGTACTTTGAAAGCACTTCCAGTTGCAGGAGGAAGATCAACTCATGAGGCAACGTGTTTCGTGGAAGAGTTGCATCCCAGGACAGCCTCTCTGCTTCAGCGTGGGCTTTGGACTTCGGATAGCATTGTGGAACAAAAGTGCTGAAGGAATCAGCAACTATAGTGGTTTGGGAATGTGTCTGAAGCAGCAGCAATATCATGGAGAGTAGTGAGACCACCGAGCATTTTGGATAAGGGCCTGAGAGGGAGGCAGATGATGGGACCGAGGGGAGACAGGTGAGTTGCTGTGAGTGCGAGAAGGGAAATCCCTTCTCTTCCCTCTCCAGCACAGTGGGGCTGACCTTGATCCTTGGAGCTGTTCATCCTGTGGTGGAGGTGGTGATGGTGAGGGTGCTGGGGCTGCCTGCTCTGCAGCCCTGGATAGCGTTAAACTCGTACACATCTCTGCAGAACTGCCAAATAGGAAAGCCTCCATTTGACGATGGTCTCTACCAGTATTGACTTTCATGGGGGAGATGTCAGCTAGTTCTTAGTTCATTTAGTGCCTGCTCTAACACTGTTGTAATGCATATCTCACAATACTAAGTCAAGCAATACTTAGCATTTATCCTGCATGTCTACTAAGTTGTTGATCAAACTCTTTAATCCCCTCAAAGGATGAAATCGGGTTCGACTCGACCTATTTCTATAAAATTGTCGTGGCTGCTGTTAATTATATTTTTATATCTTAATTCTTTAACAGACAAACAAAAAGTTCCAGCATTTCCATTGTTTTATCCAGAAGTGATGTCAGAGCAGGTGGCCTCAGCTCCCTTGGTCATCCTCCTTTGCCTTTTTCACCATGATGTTGGATCAGCTATTTGTTCTCAAAGGTGGTCAGTCTTTTCTGCTCTATAGATGTGATTGTGAAGGCTATGTGATTAACTTGTGCGCATGACTGAAAGGCACACCTAGCAAAGTCACTGGTTTCTAAATTTGTGCATGCATCTGTGGCCACCTCACATCAACACCGTAGGGCTTGACTAAATGTACACTGTAAACTTCAAGTGCAGGTGGAGACAGAAGAGCTCTTGAACCACCTGAACCACTCCTGAACCACCTCCTTGTCTGCCACGTCTGTTGCAAAGAAAGAAGGAATGCAAAATGTGTGACTTTGTCTTGTTACTCCCCTGAAGTTACATCCCACCATTCCTGCGCCTTAAGGCGGAACATGAGATGTCTCTGCCTCTCAAAGTTTGCACGAAAGTGGTCATTGCTTGTTCCTTGGTCCAGCTACCAGCTGGCATAGCTGCTCATGCAGTCTTTTCTCACCTGAACTCCTTGCTATGTGGCAGATGATATTCTTAACCTCCAGCACCAGGCATGTTGCAACAGGAAGATGTGTACACAGCCTTGCTGTGACTGTCACCATTTAGGCACGTATACCTTGCCCCCTGCTCGAGTGATGCTGTTCCAGGCAGACGGGGCTCTGACTCTCCTACTTCCCAGCTGATGCATCCTCCAGAAACCTTCTCTCCAGGCGCTGCAGTTGGTAGTGGCCCCTCAGTGGTTTCCCAGGGCAACAGATCTATTCTAGTCTAGGTTTAATCCCTTCTTGAAAGGATGGAAGCACATTCTGAGTGCTGACAGGGAGGTGCAGAGGTGAAGTTGGGAGCAGGAGGATGATCTGGGAACCTGTATGGTTTTTGTGACTTCACTGAGAAGAAGAAACAGGCAATGGTTTTACTAATGACATGCTGCTTTTGTGTGATTTGCCCCCACCCCCAGGTCTCCCACCTTGTTACTTGAGGCTGTTACAGGAATCTAGATCAGTGTTGTCAATCTGTAACTCATGCCGGGCATCTCTATTTTAATACCTGCCTATATATGCAGTGAGTATATATTACTGGTAGATGAAAACCGGGACGTGAGCCGGCAATGTGCGCTCACAGTCCAGAAGGCCAACCATATCCTGGGCTGTATCAAAAGCAGCATGGCCAGCAGGTCGAGGGAGGGGATTCTGCCCCTCTGCTCCGCTCTGGTGAGACCCCACCTGGAGTACTGGGTCCAGCTCTGGGGTCCTCAGCACAGGACAGACATGGACCTGTTGGAGCGGGTCCAGAGGAGGGCCACGAAAATGATGAGGGGGGTGGAACGCCTCTCCTATGAAGAAAGGCTGAGAGAGTTGGGGTTGTTCCGCCTGGAGAAGAGAAGACTCCAGGGAGACCTTATTGCAGCCTTTCAGTACTTAAAAGGGGGCTTGTAAGAAAGATGGGGACAGACTTTTTAGCAGGGCCTGTTGCGACAGGACAAGGGGTGATGGTTTTAAACTAAAAGAGGGGAGATTCAGACTAGATATAAGGAACAAATTTTTTACGATGAGGGTGGTGAAACACTGGCACAGGTTGCCCAGAGAGGTGGTAGATGCCCCATCCCTGGAAACATTCAAGGTCAGGTTGGACGGGGCTCTGAGCAACCTGATCTAGTTGAAGATGTCCCTGCCCACAGCAGCGGGTTGGACTAGATGACCTTTAAAGGTCCTTTCCAACCCAAACTATTCTATGATTCTGTGAGTATAGGTCTATGAAGTAGCCTTCATTGGTGCTTGCCTGGAAGGGGTGCTGGTTCTCCCCTGCCCTACTTCTGGAAGAAGTGGCAAGTGTATTGTAGCCTGGATCCTTCACTGCCAATCTCGGATCAATGGAGGGCAGCACAGCAAGAGATAACTTGCAGAAGCTTGTGCTGCTGCTGTCTTGGACACACATAACACTTGTGAGCGGATTGTTGCCATCTGTGTTCTTGGGTCAGTCCAGCACAAAATGTTGACGCTACCCCTGTGTTTTCTATGCAAACCTGCCCTGCTGGCTGGAGTGTTTCTTGTTTACAGCCTTCAAGTGCCATGGTTTTATTCTTTGAAGGCAACTAGCCTTTGTGAAAATACCATCTTGCTCTATATTGTATATTGTATCCAGGCTGCTGCGGATGTTTGGGCTCTCAGTTCTTGGGATTTGTCTTTTTTATACTAGCATGTTGGGTGTATTCTAGCTTGATTTGCTGTTCTGACCTAGGTGAACCTCTGGCAAAAGTCTTGTTTGGAGCTCTCCAAGTCCTTCAAGTGTATGCTATAGTGATTCACATTAGTACAAGTATGTGTGGTAGGTATTTGATTATACTGCTCTTAAATTTTATTTTGCACCTTCTGTATTAAATTGCTGAAGCTGAACATTTCATTCTTGTTCAATGTGGTGTTAAGTAAAATTCATGCTGGAACCCTCTTAATTAGGCAGCAGTTATTACATCTCAGTGAACTTGGTAAATAAGGATTCCCTTGACAGTTTTTAGATTGAATTGCGGAGGTATGCCTAGCCCATTTCTGAGTATTTTCAACAGTGCAGTGTATTCACTGAGACTGTTTAATGAAGGGAGAGGCCGACTGATACTGTGAAGTCAGAGACGGTGCCAAGCTTTTCCTGAATAGTTTAGCTGCTTGGCTTTGACCCAGGCATCGTGGCAATTAAGGTAATACCGATAGACAAGTGAGGCTGGAGCTGGGCGGCAAATCAGGTAGTATTGTACACCTCTCAAAGGCAACCTGCTGCATTCACCATTCCTACATGGTGCGTGAACTAATGGTGGTACTACAGTGATAGGATTATAGTGGGATTTGAATTTATGTATGAGAATCTGCTTCCGCCCTGCCAGGGAATCTGGAACTTGCTTCATACCAACTTCTTCACCGGATTTGTTACCTGCCTTTTCCAGCGGTAGGCAGAAGGAGGTAGTACTGGGCAGAGGTGATCACGTAGTGGGATCCAGCTGTGCCGTAGCTCATAGCCAAGTTATGACGCACCTTTATGTTAATTGAAATAACCAACATAAGAATGAGTTTAGAAGTTATCATGCCTCTGTTACGCAGTTGAATTTATTAATTTTGGTTCATACAATAAATGTGTGCAAGCCTCAGTCATTAGCAGCATCAAAGGTTTAGTTGATTTGTATATTTAAAGGTATTTGAAGTTCCTATATTTGGATGCTTTCTGATTTGAATATCATCTTCTGTGTAATATTGGAGGTACCTTTTGTTGAGCTTCAGGAGTTTTGTGTTACAGAAACCTTGTTTTTCACCTGTCATGCACCATTTCATTTGCAGAGTTAAAAGAATTAGGCTTTAGACTTCTCAGGCCCATGCAGGATTTCTTTAGCCCAAATACTGAGCCTAATGTGAAGATTTAAGAGGAGGGAGAACGTTTCTTCTCCTAAGGGTTTGACATTCAAGAGTTCACTTTCTTCTCTCATTCTGTGTCCTGGCACTGTAAGGCTGGGTGAGATCCCTCAACACCGTCGTTACATAATTGACTTTAACTTCAGTCAAATCTTGGAAGAACCTTCCTCAGAGGAAACAACGGAAATCTCCTGGGAATCCCCAGGTGGAAGCCCATGGTGCCTTGACTGCCCAGAACACCTAGATTGGAGTCCTGATTTCCAGAGTGATCTTGATGATACCTCATAAATATATGTTCTAATCCTCTGGCATTGTCTTTCAGGTATAAAGATGATGTTGACAGTCCTACCGAGGAGAACGGGAAGCAGAAAGTCCTGTACAGCCTGGAGTTCACATTTGATGCGGATGCCCGTGTAGCGATCACAATCTACTGCCAGGCTACGGAAGAGTTTGTTGGTGGTATGGCAGTGTAAGTCCTGGGCTTGTGGGTGCGTGGAGGGGCACAGGAGCTCTCAGGTGATGAACCTGTCAAGCATCTCTCACTAATCACCCCCAAGGGCATGCTGCCACAGATGATGGAGAGGGAAATCTCTTCTTTTTCTGTTTTGTTTTATATATTCTGATAGCTTTGAATATTACTTTCACTTCCCTCCCCCACATAGCCAATATCCTCTCTCGTTCCCTTTTTGGTTTGTTTTTTGAGTGTGGGGAAACCATTCTGTGTGCAACAAAGGAGAGGAACTCACAGCTGTATGCTTTGTCAGCAAGATGTTCTATGAAATTAAAAAAAACAACCACCCTTCCCTTCAGATACTACCTGTTTTTTTTCCAGGTCACCTAACTCACTGGATTTCTGTGTTCCCTGTGACGGGAGCATCTGGGCCACAAAGTTCAGTCTGACATTCACATAGCGAGTCTGTGGAATTGTGTCCCACCCAAAGCCCCTTTTGGGATAAATGACCACCTCAACACAGGCTGTTGTGAGATGGCTGTCAGGAGGATTTACTGCCCAAAACCCTGTCTGTGTGTTTCCTGCCAGGTATTAGCCTTTGGCTAGCTGTAGAACGAATGGTCAAAACGTCACCCGTGCAGTCTTTCTCATATCCTGGTAGTGCATCCCCACAAATTTCAAAACCTTTTTATCTAAATTGGCACATTTAAACCATTCCAATCAACAGTGTTATCTAATAAGACTACAAAAATTCCCTCTCTGTATTAAGAGCTAAGGTGGCTGAAACGTGCTCTCCCTGGTGTGAATTGGGTACACGTGAGCTGCTGGTATGTTATGGCAGGCTTCCGATGGCCATGGGACAAAGAATTCTTTTTGTTCTATGGGTAAAGGAAAATTCAGGCTGCAGAAGCTCTTGGCTTCCTCTAGTAGAAGCTTTTGGCTGATCAGCGGCTCTGTGCACGTAGTGCTGACGGCTTCTGCAGTGGTGCTCTGGATTTGGGGGTAAATTTACGTTTTATTGAAGGGATCTGCAGAGGTTTCAGGAGGAAGAAATATGTATGACAAACCATAAAATGGCTTATGTGTTTTATGCAAAGTATAAATCCCACTAATGATCAATGAATAGTGGATTTTTAGAAACGAGACAAGCTCAATGCTCCCATCCAGATGTGCATTCCTCCAAACTGGAGGATATCCTGATCCAGAATTTTTGTTTAGGCCCCTTCTCTTCTTCTGTTGAAGCCTATGGCTGCCTTTATTTTGGGGAGGTAGTAAATTAGCTCCTTTTAAGTGCCTGAAAAATATCTCTCGACAAACTCTGAAAATGCTTTCTATTTAGATCCAGTTTTTCCTGAGCAGAGCTGAATGCAGCAGGATGCCTTAGAAATCCTGATAAAGTTTCCGTGTTCTGTCTCTTGGGTCCTTAGGTTTCCCGTGAATTTAGTGCTAGTGAAGGTGTTGGAATGGCAGCCTTGGAGATTGAAGTCCTCTTTTCCTAATACAGGTACAACGTGGAGAGGTGGCCAGTGTCCCTTGTGCTGCCCTGCAGTGTTCGTTGTTTTTTGACCTAAGAAGGAAACCGCTTATGGGCTCGTGGGGAGAACTGAGGGCCTCTATGGCCAGGGTGGATGTATTTACATTGCCAGACTTCAGCCATGGCTTAAATCAGCAAGTCTTGTTTTAAATCTTGATTTTAATCTTGTTTTGCATACTCACTTGTTGGTTTACCTCAAAGGAGAATTTGTTTGTCACTGGTCAGTAACAATGAAACATCTGGATTTACAACTCAGTGTAAGCTTCATATCAAACTTTGTGCTACATTTTACAAAGAGCTTAAGTCTGTAAAGAATATGCATAGAGTTTAAAATGTATTTTTTCAGACTCCTAGTTAAGCATTTTGTTATGTCAAAATGGCAAAAAAGAAAGTTATTCTAAAAAGAAAAGATAGTTTTTTTTTTTTTTTAACCTGTGTCTTGAACCAAGCTGTGTTGGGATGGAAGTGCAACTGAATCACCCGAGACCAGCAGTGTTGCATTCTTGTTGGTTAAAATGCTGCTCTGTGTTGGACTCATAAGAGACTGTCTTGTCATATTGTGCCTTGAATAATAATTGCTTAATGGGAGTATTATAGTTACCGAATATAACTAACTGTTTCTGGACAGAGCGTGTTTTCAGTCTTCTGTAACTAGTAGCTCTCCTCTCAGAACTCTGTCGGGTGATTGGAGGAGGAAAACACAGTTTCTACTTCACTTAACACGTTTTACTGAAATTTAGTGCCATGCACTAAGCCAGTGACTGTCACCAGTGCTGTTGTCTGTTCTTTAAAGCTTATGCAGCAAACATGAACTACCTAATTGCTTTCTAAATTTAATTTGAACAATTCCTAGGTGGAGTTTCTGAAAGTTAACACAACCGTCAACTTCAAAGAAAAATATATTTTTTTAAAAATACAAATTTTTTAATCCACCCTGTCCATGGTTCACTGAGAGACGGATCTCTGTTCAGATGGCAGAGGAGAAGCCTTTGTTCATGAACCCTACCTGCCTCTGCACGAAACCAGGATCAGTAGTCAGCAGTCATTACTGCGCTAACGCAATGTAGCTGACGATACTGTGCTGCCCTGCTAGGATGGCAGCAGTGCCCAGTGCACTAAACCTTTACGTCAAAAGTCAAAGCACTCGTATTCAGCTCTTGCTTCCACTGCTGGCCTTTTATTTCATAAGTCATACTTTAATTTCCCCATAGTATAGGAGTGATGAACTGTCTGTCTCTGCTCTGGAGTTCTTGGACAATAAATGTTATATAAGTGGGGGGGGGCTGCACCAGAAGCCAGGGAACCTTTTGGGAGGCATGATCCTGATTTCATGCAGATGTGTAGGTAATAAGGGCTGGGGGAAGTGAGATACAAATATAGACTTTATAAGCTGCTTTAATTCAACCCAGGCTATTTTTTTCATGAGGAAGTGGCTCATGAAGCACGTCTTGGGGCTAGTGCAGCTGCCTGAAGTAGGCATCTCTGTTTCTCTGGATTTGCTGGCTGCTAGTAAAAACCTTTTGAAGCTCTGATTTCAGCTTTGCAAAGCAATTCTGAAAGGGCAGTGCTATAATTACTTTGATTTATTCTTTTCAAATTCTAGTGGAAAAAAAAAATTCTGGGCTGCATTCTTAGAGCTTTAAGTGGAGCGAGTGCATTTTTAGTGCACTAATAGGAATGCAGCTTCCCCCTGCCTGGGCTGGTAGTTTTTCCTTTTTCTCAATTTCTTTTGGTGTTAACAGCTACATTCAAGGAACGAGCATGTGCAAAAGCTGCGCTGTGTATAAATTCAAAACTTTTTCTATTGCTGTGTCCAGCACTTGATTGGGAAGAAGATGCTCTTTAAAACAGAACACTTTTTTTTTTTCCACTCTCCTAAATTGATGCTAAATCCCAAAACAGGAGAAACTTTCTGGACCCTTGTCAAAAGCAGAAATTTTCTCCTAGTCCCCAGCCTGCAGCATGGCTCCTTAGAAGCGCTAAACAAGTTATTCTTGCTTCTCTGCTGAAACAACCACTGATCCTGATAGTATCAGTGCTCTAGCTCATGTGAAACTCCTGCTAGGAACCTTGTTATGTTCATACAATTTGGGGGGAAGGGAGGGAGGGAGGGAAGGGAAGGTGGTTCTCCCTGAGCAGAGGCATTGCTTGTTGTAGAGCCTCTGCTCATCTGAGAGCCACAATGCTCTGTGTGTCATGGGCCTGCCTTCAGGATTAGCTGGTCTCCATGACCAAAGGGAAGCCTTTCTCTCTGCAAGCCAGGAAGCTTCCTCCTGGAGTTGTTTGGACTCCGTTTAAAAGCTGGTGGCTTTATCAGTATGTGCTGCCTGCCCTAACCTGTCTTAAAGGAGCGTTCAGCAGACTTTCCCAGGTAATCGCGCTGGGAGATATGCTCAGCTATACTGTTTCCCAGCCGAGATCTTGGGAACACGTAGCTCCCAACTGCTGCCTGCTTCTTCTCCTGAACTGTTGAACTCTTGAGCTTCACAGGGAGCTGTATCGTCACCTCTGTGGGACTGCAGTTGACCAGTAAAGTCTGGAGAAGGCGAATGTGTGGCTGTTGGTGATTGTAGAGGTGTCTTCACCTCTGCAGCCCCGTGCCCAGGGGAAGGTACCCAGCACTTTCTGGTGCTAGTGCAGGTATCTGTAGAAGCCTCTTAGATGAAATGGGAATTAGTTGAAATCTAGAGGGGGCTGCTGCTCTCACCTTCTGAATATCTTGCCTGGTTACTTTATGCTGAGCCCAAAGATTCTTCAGACTAAAACACGTTATTCTCAGAGGACCAGCTGGAGCATTACCCCAAGGGTAGCAGAGACCAGATCTGCCTATGTCCAGAGTCTCTTTAATGGCATGGAATTAGCGGTGACCTGCCTCTGAACAGCTCAAGACCCCCGATATCCTCAGTTTTATTTATTTTTCTGGTTGTGTCCATTTTCTTTGGTTTTGGAAATCAGCAAACTGTTCTGCTGTGCTTCTGTTTCCTGTGGCAGTATCCCCAGTGAGCTTTACCACAGCGTCTTCCCCGAGGATCTGTTCTCATCTTTGGTTAGTGGTGGGTGTGCTCTTGGGGAGTTGGTCTGTGATCTGGCTGGCTTGGAGAGAGTGATATTTCTCAGTTTGTCCTTTCCTTTGGCTTCAGTTTCCTGGCAGCTGGGTAGAAAGCAGGGAATATCCTGGTTGGGGAAACCATCATAACAGCTTGACTGCTCACCCGTGAGGACAAGGCTTGTATTGCTCAGTGTCACTGAGGCACAGCAGTACCTGTCAGCTTCAAAAATATCTTACAAACAAAGAGAAATTTGCCGTCAGAATCCGTGATGCTAACTGGGTTTTAAGACTAGCCAGCCGGAGAGGCAGCTCCGTGCCTGCGGTAGAGGCGATCGGCCCATGCAGCAAGGAGGGGTTCAGCCATCTCGGCCAAAAGGCAAAGGGTGACCAGGATGGGCCCTATCTAAATGGCACGAGAATCTCTGCCTTAGCATATAGGAGGCACAAACATGCAGGTGTGCGAGCTGTACATCGACTACTTGCTGGTGATTGCCCATAAGCATGTAATTTCCCCCCAGATGAATGACAGGGTTTCCCTGTCTGCATTGCATTTCCACTGCAGGCCTGGCAGTACTCCTCAGCAGCTCCTAGAGAATAGTTGAAGGACTCCCAGTTCATAGCCTGCCTTCTCCTGCAGTAACTGGTTCATGTGTTCGTACCCTTAGATGTCTTTGGTTTAGGAGACAGGTATGTTTTTTGCAGCAGGCTGCAGAAATGTTCATATTCTCCTTTTGCGTGTGCTCTACAAATGCATCCTTTCCTTTTCTGGCAAAAGCCTTGATATGCACACTATTAGCCTGTTCCTGGGAGGGCCCCCGGGACTTTTCCAGCTGTAGGTATCCTGCTGACTAGCAGGAAGGATTATGTAGTTAAAACATGACAGCAGCGGTTGTTTCCTCAGGGGAAGAAGTCAAACCAGCCCTGTAGCTGGAAGCACTTAAAACAGCCAGCTCTAAAGACATCAGCAACCCAGGCAGATCAGGAGCTGATGATAAATATGACATGAGAGGTTTGAGTTTTGCAGCCTGTTCTTATGAAAAAGATCTTCCTCTTTGGACAGAAAAGGTTCTCTTCCGTATCCTAGTAATGTTGCCAAGCTCTGTTTTCTCATTATGAAGAGAAAACACAATGAAAATAGGTCAGTCTAGCTCGGCAATCCTTGCCCTTTTTCAGGGCTGTGCTGTTTGTGTTGCTGATGCACGAATGAGTGTACTGGATATTTTTTTCCTTAAAAATCTCATTTCCTTGTTTGTTTTGCAGTGCCTGCTACACTCATTGCAAACATCCTACTGCAGTCTTTTAAGCTGACGATGGACGTGACACTGCAATGATTATATATTCTGTCTGCATGTGGAAGTTTGAATAGTTGGTTCGCAAAATGAAATCCAACTGAAACGGGTAGCTCAGCGCATGGCTGTTTTCACTAAAGCTTGCGTAGGAGAGACAGAGGCACTCAGATACTCCTTTGATTATTTAATAGCCTCTGTCTATTCAGGGCCTTTGAAAGGTGCTCTTGCTGCTTTTGGCTGTGGACTGTGGTGATTAATATGAATTCTTTGTGTAGAGAGATTTCTTCTGTGTGAAGAAGTCAGAGGCGAGTGCTGGTTTTTGCTAGGCGCAAGCCTTTACAGCTGAAGCTGCTTTGATCCAGGCAGACACCAGTCCCCAAGGGAATGCTGTAGTGTGCAAAGTTCACAGGCTGGAGAGCTAAATTCTATAGATTTCACCGAGCAGACAAACCCTCTGTCTTTAATAAGAGTTCTGGCCTTTTGTGCCTCTCTGTGTAGCTGTTGTGTAAGCTGCCAGCTTTGAAGCCTGGTTGGAGTCGTGAGCGCGGTGCTCTCACCAGTAAGTTCAGCAGCCGAAGGCAGACCTCTGCAGGTGCTGGAGCGGGATGTGGGCGGCAGGGTTTCAGCTGCGTGGTAAGGTGTTTGTGTCTTCCTGGCCTGGAGTGGAAACTCAGTCCTGGGAGGAAGCAGGAGGGGAGGAGAAGACTGGCAGGGACTGCAATGCACCAACGTAGCATCCAGTTAACCTCCCAGCTCTGTGCAGGAGCCTCTCTGGGCTGGGTCTTGCCTAACTCTGACTGAGACCCAGGGCTATGGCCTTTGTATATTTTGGTAGTGTTTCTTTTATCAGTAAAACTCACTTTGAGTTGAGGCGCTTGTTCGACTTCCCTCTTCCTTGAAAGCTGACCTGTGAGATCCTGGCCCAAAATGAGAGGGGAGTGTGCGGGTGGGAGAGAGAGGGGGGCCAGCGTGCTTGCTCCATGTCAACTCCTGGCCCCTTTGAACACCAGCAGAACATGACTGGCTCCCTCCTCATCACCTGTAAGAGGACATGGAGCCTGCCAGACAGTCACAGCCTGTAGCAATGGAAGAATTGGTTCCTGAGTACCCTCTAAAGCTCTCGTGTAACTCTGCCTTCAGTAACTCTGCCTTGCCCTTGGTTCACTGCAAATTGCCATGCAACGTGCATAGCTGTTACTAAAGAAAGAGGACTCTCATTTTGTCCACAGGCTCTTCAAAGCACAGACTTTCTCTCAGCCGTTACTAGTCATAAACGGTACCTTGGGGCAACGTTGCTATGTGCATCCTGCTTTTCTCTGAGGAACGGGGTCCGGACAGTGCTCTGTGTAACTGAGGCAAGCTGGCTAGGATCCTCGCTGGGTGCTTCTCAGTTGGGGGTCCCAGTGTGCTTGTGGTAACAGGAATCGTCTTTTGACTGTCCGAGGCAGCCCCAGTGCCAGGCGGAGCTGAGCGCGAGGAACACAGCAGTGAAGAAGTCTGCACGAGTTGGGACTGGCGCCCTGCTGAGAACTTCCCCAGGCGCTGATCAGGGATGAGCGAGACGGGGAAACACCCCCACACATTCGTGTTGCATCTCCTGTGAGCATGTAGCAACAGAAGCTTAATTCTGCTTAGCCAGAGGTTCCCGAACACTAGCATGCCACTGGTGGCTTGGGAGCTACTTAAGGTCCACAGATGCCCGGTAGCAAGTCTGGACTGCGTACAGGGAGAAGCCTGCGTGAGCCATAGGCTGAGTTTCTCCGTGCAGGCAGCGAGTGCTTCTCAGCTGATGGTGGAGGAGTGAGACTGGGGAATAATTTTAGTTTGTTTCTTGTTCTCTCAAAAATCACTGTGATGTAGTCCCAGGGCTTCTCATCTGCCGGTTCTCCGATACACAGCTGTTTTTGAGGGGTGGAAGGTTTTGACATGGGGGAGGAAGGAGTCAGTGCAGAGTGTAAGCTTCGCTTTGTGGGAGTAAAGGTGTGTCAAAGAGCTTACAGGAGGAGGTGGGCTGCATGAATCCTGAGGACAGAGCTCGGGGCTGCTGCTGCAGTCAGCAGTGTGGTACCTGGCATTGCTGGTGATTCTCATGCTGTCAGGGGTACCTGAGCAAACAAACAGGTTAAAAAAAAGTGACCAGTGATTTCTGTTTGGTCCTGACCTAATAGCACAGACCCCGCTTCTCCATCGTCCTGAGCTGCCAGTGTTTGCAAGGTGGTTTTGTTAGACCTCCTGTCTGGGTGGAGATGTGGCCCAGTGCAGTCTGAGAAATAGCAGCCCAAACATTCAGATTTCAGCCTTTATGCAGGGAGAGGCCATCCTTTATTCTTAATATATGCTCTCTTTTTCTGTAACACATCTCCACAGCTCTACAGAGCTTCACCACTATTGATTGCTGTAAGCCCACAGCAGCATAGGCAGGGAATAGAAGACTTATGAATACAGCAGATGCCAACCAAAAGGGCTGGGGATGGGTAGAGACCACTTAGACACTAATATGCAGGATACTTGCTTTTTAACAGCTTGCTAAGTTGTCCTCCCATGCAGCATGAGGAGTGTGTACTTGTGCGGTGGATCCTCTGCATCATCTTAGAAAGATGATCGATCTGTGTGACAGTCTGGGGTCACCAGCACTTCCAGGGAATTCACCTTGGAATTCTCTTGGCCCGCTGGTGCTTGACAGCCCCGGCACTGGCTGGTGACTGGAGGTCTTCAGCTTTGTCTGGGTGTTCAGATCCAAGTCTGACATGCCTTTTGGCAATGGGAGCTAGACAGTCACACAGTCCGAGGCATAAAGCTCACTTGGTTCACTTGGGGAAGCCTCCTTGATATTTTTGTCATACTCTTCAGCTCAGAAAATCTATGTACCTGGTTTATTTCTTTTCTCAGGGGCGGTGAGAGCAGCAAGTCTATGCAAGTATTGTTCTACCCTATCCTCCTTGGAACAGCATTATGTGTTTTCCTGTTGTAGACTGGTTTGGGCTTCTGTGCTGTAAGTGCAGGTCTTCCAGCCTTCCTGGCACTCATCATCAGCATGTTTACACCCCTTTCCCAGTGCTGCTGTGGTGCATGTCATCCAGGCAGTCTCTGACCTCCACTCTCTCCTCTGCACTTTATTTCTGGCAGGTTCCTGACTTGCTGTCACCTTAGATAAGTCACACTTCCATCCCCTGCTTTCCCAGCTGTAGAGGGAGAATTGTGCCTCTCTGCAGAGCTGGGAAGCTTTGAGAGCATCACAAAAGGAGCTAGATACAGGCTTGCTCTATTCATTGTGCTTGACAACTCAGTAAATAAAACTTCACTCAATTGCTCGCTCTGTAATTCACACATAAAAGACCTGTCATTCTGATCTCTCCCACACCATGCTTTAAATGCAAAGGATGGAGTGAGACCTTCTAGTAAAGCAGCACAATTTCAGTGCAGTACAGAGTGGTCTTTGAGGGTAAGGTATTGTCATAAATAACATAGTGCACCTGCCTTGGCAGGAAGAGCAGAGTGCATGTGGTGAACCTGGCCTTCGTCACAGCCTTCCAGAATTTAACGTGGATCTTGTGACACTCAATAAGCCTTCTGGATCCTGAGGGTGCAGGAACTACACTAGCTTTCCAGAGAAAGGCAGCACTTCATGCCAGTGGGGAGCCTGTTTTTTCCTCCTTGGGATTGAGAGGAATTAATAAATATTAATCATCTTCTGGTATCCAGGTTCTTACACCTGCAGCTGCAAAATGCATCCTAATCATTGTGCTTTAAGGCTCTGTGTTACAGTGCTGGCTGGCCTGAGCCCTGGAGGGCAGCCTGCTGTCTCTGTGGGCTCTTGCACTCTGGCAGCAGGTAGCTGCCAGAGCTATAGCTCTTGAGTGTAAAGTTCCCACAACATCGCTTAAAGCTGAGTTTCAAGGTTCAGGCATGTCCTCTCTAATCACTTCTGCCATCTTCCAGCCTGGTCTTTGCATCTCTGGTGTGATCAGTTCTACAGTTCTTGGTTGACTCTGCACTTTGGGCTTTTCCCACGGTTTTTGCTTCACCCCCTCTAGAAGTGAGCTGCCCAGCCCTCTTGCTCCTTGCTTAGAGAAACCAGAAGGCATTACCTCGGATGTAGAAAAGCTTTGTATTGCCATCCCCTTCTAGTGTGCTGCACTCCTCCACAAAGTGTAGTTAGGCCGAAGGAACTTGGAGCTTTCCAACCTTTGCTTATGTACCTGGTGATTTGTAAGCTGTGTCTGTTTCAGAACAGCTGAACATCCTCAAAAGTACAGAATCCTGTTTTTCAAGCAAGGATTCTCTTTTCTTTGCCTCTGTGCACACTTTAACTGCTCTGCTTGACAGGGCTCTGTACTGAATTGGCCACATTAAATGCTTTGATCTCCTCTGGTGTGGTCTCCTTCTCAGGGCTGGCAGTAGTACTGTCCGGGTTATTCTTTAAGAAATAGAATCAGCAAAATCTGAGGAGCTGGTTGACAGGGGATCCTGTGTGATATCCCAAGCTGAATTAAGGAAAAACTCAGCCTAGATCATTGCTCCTGGTGCTAACGTGACCTGTCCCTGGAGCCTGTCCCTGGGCCGTCTGGTCGATCAAGGCTGTCTGGTCAACAGTGGCAATCAAATTTGAACAGTCAACAAGGCTTTGAACTTGTAGCTGTTCAGTGTGCAGTGTCAGGAGGCCAGCGCTCTCCCAGTGTCACCATGTGAAGCTCTGCTTACGAAGTGATGGTTAATGTGCGGAAGAGATAACATCCCATTACTGTGACCGGCTGTTTAAGTCTTTCTTGTAGAGCTGGAGCTAGACCTGTCTCGTCACTGTGCCAGGGGAGGTGGTTGTTTCTGCAGTGTAAGCCTCTTGGGCAAGGGATCTCTTGCTTTCTCTCCGGTTTGTCAACATGCTCTGAACACACGGTTGATAGCTTGACAACAAAGGCTTTGGTGGTAAAAACAGTTTCAGATGTTCCCACCCTGCTTTGCAGTTCACTGCCTCCTCTCCTGTGCCATAGCGAGAGAGAGGATTGGCATAGCGAGAGGCTGTGCACATCCGGCTCAGAAATCACCCTCCAGAAAGGGGTGAAAACGTCTTGATCCTGTTTTGCCACTGAAGCCCACTGTGAATCACACCGTCCGTAGTGACGGTCAGTGGGCGGTGAAACGTCTCTCTTGGGGCAGACAGCGCTGCGTGGGCTCTGGGTGCAGAAGATGGTGGGTGGTAGCTATGGTCCCATTCCAGAGATGTTCATCCCAGCCTGGCAGTGCTGGTGTTTCAGTGCTGGGCCTCGAAACAGTGGAAGAATTGTGACTCTTCTCTAGGTAGCCGATGTGGAGGACTGATTGGTGTCTCTGGTGGTGTTGGTAGCCCTGCCCTGGTAACCTCTGGGGAAGCACATGAGGAATAGAGGAGTGAATTGGAATGGCTCTTGCTTACCAGGATGATGGCGAGCCAAGCAGCGTTTCTCACTGCAGAGCTGTCCTGCGGAGGCACAGGAGAGCTTTCAGCACTGTGCTGGGTTGTGTGTTACCCCTGTTAGAACATTGCTCGTTCTTCCTGGGTTTCCTGCAGAAAATAAGACTCTGTACTGGGCTGAAAGTCAGCGTTGCCTCAGCCCTGGATTTAGTGAGCTAGCCTTTGCCAGGCTGCCGCATCCCTCTGCACTCCTCTGACACCCAGTGTTTCCAGGCAGGTCAGTATGGATCCAATCAGACCTTGCCTGTCTGCGCTGCTTTCCCTTCCCTGTGCTCACCTTCTTGCTTTGACCTTTCCCTTCCCGTTTTGTATGCCCACTGAATGGCTGCCAGCCCCTGCCAGCCTCTTAGAGCTGCCACTTGTGATTCCTGAAAGGCGGACAGGCGTGAATGAATGAGAGCCTAGCAGAGAGCAATCATTTGTTACAGCAAATTTTCCCCCCTTTCTTCAGATACAGCACAAAGAATCCCTCTCTGCAGTCGGAGACAGTTCATTACAAGAGAGGGGTAAGCCAGCAATTCTCCCTGCCTTCCTTCAAGATTGATTTCTCAGACTGGAAGGACGATGAGGTAAGTCTCTTCTCAGTATCCCCTTCTTTCCACAACCCTGTTGTCCCAGAAGCACTGGACTCCATTTATGCCATGAAGTTATGGCTGGAAGACACCCTTTCCCAGCTGCCATGGCATGTTTTGTGGGTGTGAGATGAATGGGGCCCTGGGAGGAGCAGGTATGAACACTGTATGGGAACTTGGCAGGTAGATCAGGCAAACAGGGAAGAAACCCGAAGAAGCGACTTTTGATATCACTGATCAGCTGGCATCCCAACATCTGGTGTGGGAGGGAGACTGCAGAGATTGGCACTGGAGCTCTTCCTGGAGCAACCCGCCACTCCTCAGCCTTCCTCCCCCTGCCAGCCAAAGAGCTTGTGGGAGCAAATGTCTTGATCTCTCTGTTTTGGTGGTTTTTTGGTTTTTGGTTTTGTTTTTTTTGGCGGGTCCTCTAGAACAGTGGTCTCCAAAGTGGGGTGCATGCAAGACAATTCATTGGGGTGCGGGAAGAACTTCAGTAGTACATGTATATATCTTATAAATAATGAATATACATATATTGGGAGTACGTGCTCAAAATTTTTTACTGATGGGATGAATAGTCAAAATAGTTTGGAGACCACTGCTCTGGAAGATTCCTGTTCTGCTTAAGGGCCACAACTGTAGCAGTACAGTGTTGTGGGGGGATACTCTTCCTTCTGGGGCAGATTCACACTGGTGCATTAATGCTAAATAAGGGAATGCCTTCCTCCTTTTAGTTTAACCCATAACTGCAAACAGACGAGGGCTTGGTTTTGATTAAGCTCTGTGGCTTTTATTACATAGCAAGATCTGTGGACTCCTGTTAATTTTGGTATCTTTGCAAAATTCCAACCCAGGCAGTAACTTTCTGCTTCTTCAGCCTCTGAGCTTTGGCCCAAGGGCTTCCCCTGCACATGATGCACGGCAGGGAGGCCTTGGTCTTTCCCCTGCTCTGTGCAGAATTGCCGTAAGAGATTTCTGATGCAGAGGAGTCTGTAGCTACTGCTAATGTTTTTGTTCCTGTGGACCCCTCTCCCAGGTCAACACTGATACGGTGTTCATCTCCTGACCCAAGCCTGTATAAGAGTATTCTGTATGTGAACCCTGGTAGATAACTCTACCTATTTAGAAAAAACAAAGAAAGAAGATAACTCTACCTATTTAAAAAAAAAAAAAAAGAAAAAAAAGAAAAAGAAACAAAAAAAAAGGGGAAAAAAGTAATCTTTCATGTATTTTGAAAAGACTGAATAGCTATTGTCTTGAAGTTACAGTTATAACTATAATCAGTCCCGTGCCTTAACAAATGCCGTGGTGGTTACCAAGAGCCTGCAGAGTCTGGTCTCCTGATGTCTTGGCTTCTTTGCCAATATATGATTTCACAAGTTCAGCCTACAAAAGCCTGGAAGAGCTGCTTTTCAATCCCTTCTGTTGTCTGAGAGAGCTGGAAAGTAGGAGCTCAGATCCCTTTCTTAAAGAATTGAGAAGTTTAATTTTCACTTTTGTTCCTGCCAGCAAGGCTTTAACTCGAGTACTAAAGTCACGTCCCTTTGACAGCTTAAAGGGAGATATGCTGTGGAAAAGTAAGCTTCTAGCTCCCTTTGCTTGATTCTGCTGCATCCTCTGTCTCCTCTTTTTTCATTGGTGTTACTGGGAGCTCTGGTTGTGGAGAAAATGTGGAACAAGCACTGTGATTCGGAAGAGTTTCTTCTCTCATTTTGGTTCCGTGTACATAATCAGTCCTTGTCCTCTCAAGTCCAGTAAAATGCATATGGCTAAATCTTCTTAGCTGGCCACTGAAATGCAGCACTTTTATCTGAGAGAGCTGGCAGAGTGTTATCACTCTGCTGTGTACAATTGCATGCTTCAGATTGCTTTCCAGCTTTTTTATTGGTGTTGTCCAAAAAACCCAGATTTACTTCATATTTTTGCTCAGTGTAATACTCGCATATGATGTAGTTCTTGGCTGGCCAACAGAAGCAAAAATAATGTTATGTTGGGTTATGTGGAAAGCTTTATAGGAGTTTACTTTGTCTTCATAATATACTGGTCTGCTTGCAAGTTATAGTGTATGGCTTGTGTTGAGACAGTTGTTTTCAGGTCCCTAAAAATGAATGTGAAATGGACCCTTAAAGAGGCCTTTTGTTTGAGAATGCAAAAGTTTGTATCATAAAGCAACCACAATTCTATGATGTGACTTTCCCTTCAAATGGACAAACAGTAACTGTTGTCATACAGTAATAAATCAGAGCAGGAAGCAAAGCAAAACCATAAGCTTCTTTCAGCAGTTTTAATCAATTGTCCTCGATGAATTTTCCCTCTGTGGCATGCCAAAATGGTTCAAAAATGCAAGCTGGAAAATAGTGGCTCATTGAGTCTCTTCTATAACAAATTCTGAGAGGTTAAATGAGATTTTTGTTTGCTCTGTTACTCTGCTGTTTTGGAAAGAGAATAGATTCTGGTAGTTTATAGGAGGAATAAAATGTAAAACCATCATACAGAGGATGAAAATCAATATCCCTCAGGTTTGAAGACTAGCTAGGTCAAATCATAAGGTCTTCCAGCACATGCTTTTTGTTTGGAATCAAGTATGCACGTTTGAATGCATGTGTGTGCAAAGCTTTGTTACGCAGCTAGGAGTTGCTTCTAGAAAGCGCTGCAGAAGCTGAGTGGCCCCAAACGCATGCAGCCTGCATGAGGAGCATGCAGCTATGGACAGAAGAGCAGCAGGCTTGCAATTCCCTCTTCCCCCTGCACCTCCCGTGGAAGGTTGGTGAGCTGTTGCAGTCCGAAGCATGTGCCTGCAGCTCTTGGCAGAGGCACAGCCGTGTGGCTAATGGGCTACGGCACGCTTGGCTGGTGGCTGCCAGGGTATATCGTCTCCCAGTGTACATTTATCATTCATTTCAGGATGAACATTTAGGTTGTAATTCATCTGAGGAGGAACCACTTTCAACTATGTTAAGGCTCACGGTGAGGGTCACCTTCCCTCCAGTCTGGGTGTTTTGGGTTGCCATTTTTGCCAATGCCAACAGCTATCTTGATAGTTTATCTTTTGAGGGGCTGGCTGGAGAAAATCATGCTGCAAATGTTGGGGCTGCAGGAAAGTGAGGGAAGCCCCGAAGCACTATCTGAATGGTGCTGCGGCCCTTCGAATTGGTCTCAGTTTTCACTGGAAAACTGAAAACAGACTACCTGGAGCACCACCGTGAAATGACATCTTTTTCTCTCTTGGCAAGAGATGAGACAAAAAAACCCAAGTCGGTAATTAAAAAAAACACCAGAAATCCAGTCTTTGAGCCACTTCTGTTCCTGGCATAGGACAGTGTGTGTCAGGTTGCATTTTTCTTGTGTTTGTAAGATGACATGGAGCTTTTGAAGTGCTTTAATGAAGCGCAGGGCAAAGGAAGAAACTGAGTCTGTTTTCCTTGCACTCAAGTGAGGTCTTAAATTTCCACTCTCGCTGATTAGAAGGTCAATGACCTGAATTTCATAACATGCCAAGAGATGGAAATCAGTCTGGTGTTTCCTTAGAGTGTTGTGTGAGCTTGAAGTTTTACAGATTTTTCTCTATGTCTTCAAGAACTTCATTCAAGTTGTGTAGGGAGCATAACGCATACTGCTGTGCTATAACCGGTATATCCTACCATATGCAAGCAAAACTATGGCACTAGATATATTTTGAGAAAATTGTCCTACTACAAATCACTTAGGAGACTTTCAGGATATATGAATTAGTAAGAATTAAACACCATATAAAATTCAAATGGAGATCCTTTGCTTTGCTAGCCACGGCTGGTGTTCAGTGCCATGTCAATGTATATATGTTGTAGTGATTCTGGCTGACTCCCTTTGAAAGTTTGTGGCTGAATTAAATCCTCCTGCTCTGTCGTGTCCTTTTGAGACCAGGGACTGGGGACCTGTCAGAAGGGGCCTTCATTCTTCTGATGTTAATGCTATCTCAAGCATTGTCTTCAGGCAGGCCTGGTGTGAATTGTCTAACCTCATCCCTTTTCTTTCCCTCAGCTGAACTTTGATTTGGATCGTGGCGTGTTCCCTGTGGTCATCCGAGCGGTGGTGGATGAAGGGGATGGTAAGCATGGTGGTGTGTTCCCTTGGTCTTCTTCTAGCTCTCTTTGAGGTTATGTGACTCCTTCAGGGCAGGCCTCCTTCTGCAATGATGGAAACATTTTACTTGTAGCAAAGGCTTGGGGAGCCTTTCCAGAATAAAAATATTTCAGGAGTTCACCTTAACTTCCCTGTATTAAAAGGGCCCAGCTAACCACGGCTTCTTACTTAAAAACATGCTTTTAAAAATAACCTCTGTTTTTTACAGGAAAAGTGGCCAGGTATTTAGGGTTGGAATAGTGTTTAGGAGAGCTCCTGGCTCTGCCACCAGTGCCAGGCACAAAATGGAGGAAATTACTTCCTTTCTCTTTGGGTTTTGCACTTGCAGTTTGTAAGGCAAGGAGGGAGTTGGTCTTTTCCTCCTCTTTGAGAGGTAAGTTGTCTTCATAAAAGCTATAGCTAACTGTAGGGTTGGCCTTCCCCTAGGCACAGTCAAGAGAAAAAGAAATGGTTTTAAAATGCTCAGACCACTGTTCAACCAAATACAGCTTCATTCAGCCGTTTAAAATTCTCCTGCTTTTTCTGAAGGGTGCTGAATGGTTACAATAAAAGAGCATAACCTTTGATGAGAAATAATATTGTTGATTATTTTTAAAGCACGTTGCCATTTTGGAGAGGGAAGTCCAGTAAATGTTCAGATTGTTACTCACCTTGCACAGTGTTTTCTTTAGGGGGCGTGTGCTTTTGAGCTCGTGTGTTTGCACTCATTCTAAGCATCAGCAATGAAAAGGGCACAAGGAAGTCACGTTTTCTCTAAAATTGGGGGCTGTTGTGGTCAGCAGAACCAGCATTTCACTTCTGCATTTTGTAACGTTTTGTATAAAATTTAAGAATAATTAGAAAGGAGAAAAATCCATTGTTGATTGCATTGTTTAGTGCAATCATTTGCTCAGTTTCTTATGTTGTAGATGTGAAAATGCCCAGAAACTCATTGCGTTATTTTACAGTCCTCCAAGCAGAGTGAAATAGAACTGGATGAATCAATTTAAAGCGTGACTAACAAAGCACAGCGCAACATAAAGGAAATTACTTCTAAAGTGCATCTGTTTTTAGTGATTTCAGGCACTGTTAGTAAAATTGACATATATGTGTATTTCTTGACCATAAATGTAAAACACCTTCCTCTGTTTATGGAGCTTTTGGCAAGGTATTTGTACTTTCTAATGTTGGGCATGCCTAGAAGGACCAAAAATAGAACAGGAGGCAGCATGGGAAGCATACATTTATGCACATACCATGCCCAGTCTTAGCCAATAGTGAACTGTCATCTATTTTAATAACCTGGAAAGGCCATTGCTTTTAAATCCTCTCCTGGAAAGAGTATCAGCACAAAAATATGTGATGCTTGAGCGAGATTTGAGGAAATTGTTGTGTATTTTGGTTCTTTTTTTAACTGATGGGACTGGAAGGAGCTGGCCTTGTGTGTTTGAAACACCTGGAAAATTACAGCTGGCCTTTAACTGCTTGTGTTAAATAAAATTGAATAGCAAATTAAAATAGCAGTCAGCGAGATGTTGGTTTCGACTGAATTCTGCCAGGAGATGTTTGCGTGCCTTGAAGAATGTGAGCTTGCAATGTTAGCCCTCTCCCGTTCCTGCCAGCGGGATTGCTCTCAGGGAAAAGTACAGAAACCCTTTGCGGGGGGGAAGGTGCCGCACAGAACGGGTCGCACAGCTCCAGCCGCACACGCTGCTTGAATGCCATGGAGGGTATGAAGGGAAGCCATGCCTGTTACCTCTTACTTGGCTATTCAAACTGTGGGGAGGGACCTGAATTTCATTTACTGAGTGAGCTAGAACAGCCTTGCCCTTGGCTGGCGGAGGGGGGAGCAAGCACATAAATTCCCAGTTTTAGCCCTCTTTTCTGCGTGCCATTACGTTCCTGATTGCACCCAAATTGCCATGACCAATCTCAGTTACCCAGCAAATCTGCAGGCATACATACCGCTGTTTCCAAACACGATCTTTGTGCCGTAGTCCAGTGAATGGTTCCTGGAGCTCCTTTCCCTTTTAGACAACAGAGGAGTTGCTTCCTTCAGCTGTTAACTTTCTGGCACAGAGCTGATAGCAGTGTCTGCCAGCTCTTCTGCATGTGCTGAGCACAGCCCGGGTACGCGTCGGTCCAGGCAGGGCGAGGTGGTTACATGCCTTCCCTTCCCTCGGTGACTCCTCAACGACCTCTGTCTCCCATTTCCATATGATGAGTCTGAACATAATTAAGCAAAAGGGTCCAACCAGTTGGAGCTGAACAGAACCTTAGTCTTGAGCCAGAGAGACTGGGATTGTACCTCTATTCTGTATTTTTATTTGCTGAGGGAGCCATGAATGCAGTACAGAAACCTCTGACAGCCCCTTCTTAATGCTGTTGGATTAAGACGGAAACCTCGAGTTTGGAAGAGGGAAGATACGATGTTTGTCTTTGGGGAAAAAATCGGAGAACTGCACAGAGATGTTTCAGTGTCCAAAATTGGTATGAGAAATAAATGTTTTATAAGCATGTCAGATTAGAGTGAAATAAAGTGATAAGTACCAGGGCTGGAAGTACTGCCAACTGCTGTTAAACCAGATGGATTTATTAATCTCTGTGATAAATTCAGGTAATTAAAAACAGGAATTTGAGGGAAGAGCAGAATCCCCCTGAGCTCTTTGTTTTGCTTTCCCTTTCCACCTCTGAAAACAAAATGGGATAGTTTGGAGCACCCAGGATAATGAAGGCATGTCTGTGTAGGGCCCACCACAGAGTCCAGCAGGGTTTTGTTCTTGCTCTGCAGGAGTGCGAGATGAACCAACCTGATGACAAGATAAGAAAAGTTTTAAATTGCAAGAGGAGATGAAAATAGTACAGGTGGTGATTTAAAAATTGTAAACAGACTAAAATTCAGCTCGTGGTAGTTTTATGCTTGTGCTGTTTTCAAGGTTTAACCAGGACTGCTCTTTCTCTTTTTGCAGTGGTGGTTGAGGTGACAGGTCATGCCCATGTTCTTCTGGCTGCATTTGAAAAGGTAAATGAGTTCTTTTTTCCCTTCTGTCTTTGTATATGTAACGTTTCCATGGGTCATTAGTTTGTATTTATATAACACTTAGCACAATGGAGTCCCGGCCCGTGACCGGGGTTCATCAGTGCTATAGTAGTACAAATAATTGCTTGCAGCAGCTCCTGTGCAGCCTGTAATTATCATTTGTACCTGAGCTGGTCACTCAGCTAATTGTAGCTGGTGTTTCCTGCGCGTGGGGAGAGGGTGTGTCTCAGTGGCTGTGATGTTTGAGGGCAGAAGGTGTTGACCATGGCTGCTACCGTGCAGTTTTCCAGAGCCTCGTGATCTCTTTACAGAACTGGATCTGCTGAGTCCAGACCCTGTTGCACCATTGCTTGGCCTTAGTTTACACATACCACCAAGCCCTTTTAAAGAATTAGGATACATCCTGCATAAAGACTTTGAGCTCCACTACCTTTCGGTGGCATGTTTGATGTAGCTGACCGCTGCCTACGTGGTAAGGTTATGCATTTGATAACAAAATCTCTTCCCATGATAACTGGACCCTGACAACAGTTGCAAGATCTGTAACTGCACCATGTTGTCTCTGGTTGTGGTAATACTGCAGACACTTATCCTGGGCAAGTGATACTTGTAGTGACATGCTAAGATGAGGCAAGAGATGCTGGAGCAGAGCTGGGCATGTAGAGGGGAGCAGCATCAATGCTGTGCTGTTAGAAATTTCCCACTTCCAGGCTGACATGTGGACCGACTTCTGTTTCTCAATTTGCTTGGTTCCTGCTGTATCCCTGAGCAAGCTGACAGGTCTTGTTTTGTTCCTCTGAGGTGGATAATGTGGATGGTGACCAGCTGAGTCAGAGGGCATGGGAAGCACAGTCTGTCCTAAGGAAGCCCTGTGGCTGGAAGATGCTCTAAGTGTTCTAGGTTGCTTTTTTGTTGGACTTAGTATGTGAAGAACATGAGTTTTCCTCAGTGTTAGAAAGGCTGCTCTGAGCGCTGGCTCTGTAGGTAGTTCTACTCCTGGCAATTAGAGATCTGTCAGAAATGAGATTGGCAATTGCAGCACCCCTGGGACTAGGGCAGGGATGTTATTCTTCTAGTTTCCTCCTCTAGCTGATTGGGAAAAACAAAACACACTGGAATCCCTCAGTTGTTGTTCAGCAGCACCTGGGAGAGGACAGCGTGGGCAGTGGGTCCTTGGGGAAGGCTGTAGTGTTTGGAGTCGTGCTATAGATGGAGAGCCCCTAGCCTTGCAAAGTGAATGATCAACCATTTCTGAGGAGAGAAAAACAGATGAGACCACCAGCTTCCTGCGTGTTACAGCCTGATTTTGAAGTATTCCATGCTCGTTTGCCTTCTTCATCTGCGAGACTCACCTGTGCTCCCCTGGCTATTGCTGTCATAGCTTCTTGGTTGTAGCTAGGTTCAGATTAGGCTTTGGATCTGATGATGCGAGTAGGATTTTTACTTACAAAGGATTGTGTCTGGTCTTCCAATTCCAGGTACCCAAACATAGTGCTGTTGCAGTAAGCCCAGCCTCTGTGGTCAGGGAGTAGAGCTCTCGTTTGGACCTGGATTTGTCCCAGCTTCCTGTTCTAGCATCCCGTGTCCAGCACTTGGTAATGGCACCTTATAGAAAGTAGGAAGACACACATGTATTGGGAATGTATTAACATGAGAGCAGAAGTGAAGCTTTGGAAGTTTCTGTCTCATGAGATTGGAAAGTGGCTTGAACTTCCTCCTCCAGCTTTGGAAGGAGGATTTCAAGGATTATAGGTAAATTCCACGTACTGTGCCAAACTTCTGAGCTCTCTGGATGCACAAAGGTGATGGCAAAATCCCCCTTAATGTTCAGGGAGCTGAACGAGGTATGCAGCAAAACTGGGAACCAACTAAAGCTGGTCAGGCCATTCCATCAGTGCTGGATTATGTCCTATGCCCACATCTGAGCTCAAGGATTGAGTGCTTCCCTTCTTTTTCTAATCTGTGTGTGCTGTGAGAGGGAGATGCTATCTGATGGGGCCACTTCTTACTTCTCATCTTTCACTGAATGCTTAAAACAAGATCAAAATCTTTCTTTTAATAAAAAGTCACAGGGCAAAGTGCTTGTTGAGTTCTTTCTCCTCCCTGCTTAATTAAAATATATTCCCCATCCTTAGAATAATTGCAGCTTTTGAAGTGTAGGTCCATAAATCCAGAGGAGGTCCTTGCTAACAAGCACTGCTGCTGATCACCAGAGCATGCTCAGAGGACAGACAGACCAGCAGGCCTTGGTAACTTGCTATTTATATATATTTATATATCTTTAAGATCAGAATAGTAACCTTGATGCTATGCGTAGTCTGGCCTTGCAGCTCTTCCAAAGGCAGAAACTTGGCACTTCGTGTTTGCCTGGAAAACAGGACTGTTTATCTTTTGCACAATGTTGTTGTCCCTTCCTTCCGAAACTCCTTCAGCAG
>NW_009212920.1:11831-17305 GCF_000690835.1 Fulmarus glacialis | reverse complement strand
TCACAGCAGCAGGACCTGCTGGAGTTTCCCCTAAATCTCCTTTCCTGCTCTCTAGGCTCTTGCAGAGGAGTTGGTTTGGTTCAGTTTAGTTGGCCCTTGAGAATGATGGAGAAAATAGAAATAGCACGCTGTTCCTGTCGCTAGTTCTGATGCCAGGTATATACGGAATTGTTGCAGCTGTGCCTGCTGCCACTGAGCAAATCAAAGGCTCGAGGTGGTCACTGCAGCTCTGAAGACCGCAATGTGGAGCACGTGTGACTTGTTTCTGACTCCATCCAGTGGACAAGCCTTGTTCTCAGCCTCATGCCAGCCCCCTGCTTTCGTGGGGCTCTGGCCTCAAGAATGGCTTTGTAACTGGATGTTATTTAGGGTGTTAAGAAATATCCCCTGCCAAGTCTTGCTGGACTTGCCGAAGAAGTGTTTGCACCCAGTTGGACTGCTTACAACCTGAACGTATCCAGTGTGCCAGTGGATTTTTGTGTATGCTCTGACCCACTTCAGCCAGGTTTAACTTAAGCCAAGTCTGTCTAGCTCTGCACTGGAGCAGACAAGGAGCACTCTGATACCCTGTTCCCCTAACTCTGCTGGGAATGATTGCCATTCGGGCTGAGCTGGTTATACATATGCCACCCTCCCCTTAGGGAGCAGACACCAACTCTGATCATGAGTCTGTTTTACTCTTAATTTGTACACTTCAGCTATTTAATACATTTCCTTTTTTTCCTGCTAGCACGTTGATGGCAGTTTTTCCGTGAAGCCGTTAAAACAGAAGCAGATCGTAAGTACCTGTTTCCTGTCTACTGCTTGATTAAAGACATTTGCTGGTGTCCCACAGGTGCCTGACTGTACCCAGTGGGAAGCTTCAATGTTAGTTCACTGAGAGCCCGAGATCTCATCTTGTTAGCTCAGATATCACAAGCAAAGGCAGTGAGCTGCTGGCAACCCTTAACGTTGGGTGGGTTGTTGCGCAGCCAGGTGTGTGTTAGGGGGAACAAATACGGCAGCGTGGGGCTGGCAGAACAATGGTGCAGGTCTCTGTGCTCGGCTGGGAGGCAGGCACTATGTACAGTTCCTATATGTTCCTGCCTTGCTGGCATTTGGCGCTTGAATACAAAACTGGCAGAGCCCCTAGACATAGCACAGGGCTGATGCTTCCATGTCTGTATAGGTGCAAGTAAATTAGGTTTGCATAAGTGAGCTTAAGTGCTGTATATGTTAAGTAGCGTGAAGCACATCTGTTCGTTGACACTGCCTGATCTCCTTAGGTTCTGTGTTTTGTGGTGTGGAAGGATATCTTTGCAGGCTCCCCGTGTCCTACCTGGAAGCTGAAAACTGTTAGCTTTCCACATGTGTGTGTGTTAAGATATTAGGGGATCGTCTTCTCCCTGCACAAGCTTCCTTGTTGTGCCCATGGTATCTCTGGAGCAGCCCCAGGGACTGAGACCTTTTGACTCATCTTGCCTGTCCCCTACGAGTATCCTGGGACTTGAGCAGTCACAGAAACAGTCTCGCTTTGAAGCTGGTGTTGATATACCAGACTGCATGCGTTATGAGGGGAAGGGAAGAAGGGAGACCGGCAAACAGGGAAACTTTAGGAATCTGTAGCCCTTTTTTAGCCCATTCCGGTGTGGTGTGATGCACAGAAGCTGTGCACTGCCTTATCAGGATTGAAATTGCATTCAGTCTTGCATAGAGAGAAATACATAAGCAACTGCAAACTGCTAAGATTGCCAAGAATTTCAGCTTCTGAACGGAAATCTGGTAGTAATCCTGCTGCAAGGATCAGCTTGAAATTGTCTTGGAGAAACAGATGAGATTTTGGTGTCAATCCCTTCACCTTTAGATGTGTGCTGTGTTTCTGCTTTAAACATGTTTGACTTCAGCTGCTTGTGATTGATGGCTAGGGTTTTCTGATCTGAATTAAAAAGCCTTTTACTACCAAGAAGGTCATTAAGTGTCTTGATTAGACACTTTTTGCTCTAAGATGTTCCTTTCAGTCCACAAGTCAGAAAAGAGCCACTAAACCAGTTAATCACATATCAAAATTGTGTTCGGTAATTCACTATCTGCCTCACCAGTGCTGTGCAGAGACTCATGGCCTGTCCTTCAGACTTGCTCATGCCCAGTGGCAGCAATATTAGCCCTCGCTGCCAGAGCGTTATGCCGGTGCCAGTGGTGAGTTACTTGCCGCGCCAGCCTGACGTCTGTTCTGAGCCCTGTGTGTCCCAGACTGACCTGCGCTCCCCTCCCTTCCTTGGTGCTTAACTTGGCTGTGCTGCAGCATGATCTCCTAGCTAGTTGATTGATCTGGGTCCCACAAGTATTTTAAATAGAGACAGCCAGAGACTGTTCCGGAAAGGAGTCTATAGGGTGTGCGAAGGCAGGTTTGTAGTGGGAACATCCAGAAGAGCCAGGCCTCTGAAGGGAGAGCTTGTGCACTGTGCTGGAAGAGGCTGCCTGAGCACTGAGGGAGCAGAGCTGTGTGATGCCAGTGGTCCTTTTTCTCACATATTCTTCTGATCAGAGAAGAACATTCATGAGCTGATGAAAAGCCTCTCACCTATCTTGCTTGTGGGTTTTCGGGGGGATTTTTTTTTAATTTTTTTTTTTTTTTTTAAAAAAAAAACAGTGCTTACATGTCTGTGAGCTCGCTGTGTTGGTGTTGGGTTACTGTGCACACTAACGCAGTGTGTACCATTCTCCATTTAGCACTCCGGACTCCCCAAATGGAGGGCTGTCTTGCTGGAAGCGCTCTCCAGGGAAGTTCCCACCCTACCACAGTATGGTTAGCTGACTCCTGCAGTGAAACAGTGTGTGCTTGTCTGTCTTTACTGGCAGAGTGTGTAACCTTCCCACTCAGTGTTTGGTTGTGGGTACTTTTTTTTTATTGGCAGTTGGTAAAATGTAATACTTGTATGTTCTCTCTCATGGCTTTTAAAATAGAAGGAAGCTCTTGCTAGAAGAACACACAGTACCACTGAAACTGAGATAGCATCTGCACCCATAAGAGCATAGAGCAGAGGTATAGAGTGTATGTCTGCAGTATAACATCGTACATTCTTCCCCATCACTGCTTTTCTTTTGCCTTCCCCTCGTTGCCATTGCCAGGATTCCCAGGTACCTTTTGTGTGCATCTTTGGGAGCAGGAAGCAGCAGCTAATGAGCTGAACTGCTTTGTTCTCTCAGCTGAGATCGGTTATAATGTATGTAGCAACCTGTTTAAAAAAATTCAACATGGATGAATGCAAACAGATGGATCAGCAGAAAAACATTACCTGGACTTGGCCGGTGGCTCCTGTGTGCATCAGCTGAGGCTGTATATAGCAACAGAAGCCTTTGGAAGGGTGACGTTGTGCGGGATGGGTTGGAGAAACGGAAGGTGAAGGACTGCATTGTGTACAATCACCTACTCCTTCTTATTTACTTCTACTCTTTTAAAACCTAGAGATCTTTCTAGTAAGAGCCACGTTGCACTGCTCACTCTTTTCTTACTGGGACATGAGCTTCTTTTTAGAGACAAGCAGTTAAAACGAATGCAGACTCCTGCAGAGGCTTTGGTCTCTTCCTTCCTTCCTGCTTTGAGCTGACCACTTCTGCACTCACTGTTATCATGATCCTCCGAGCAGTCAGGATGCTGTAACAAGACTCTCTTTGAAAAGTGAAGTTACAAAAGGACATCTCCTGCATAATTGTTCCCAAACTTCCTGGGTGAGTTGTGAGCCACTGCAGAGGATTTTGCTCAGTAGTCCAACAGCTGACCTCATTGCCATGAAATGCAGGCCTAGAACAGATTGTCTGCAAGCTGCACGCTGAGTTAAACAGGGAGATTCTGGAATTGGTTTGTTAAAGCTGCTGCGTCCCAGCTCAGAGCATTTCTAAACTGGCAAACAGGCTGGATATAACTAGCTCCTGCCCCCATCTTGGCCTGTGACGTCTTCTGCAGCACTGAAATCCCATGGCAAAGCCATCGCTCTTCTGAGCACCTGGCTTGACAAAAGGAGAGGAGAGAGGCCAGTTACACACGGAAATGCCAAAAGCCCTGGGATTGACGAGCTGTTGAAGCACTGGGTTCCCGGTGGCTTGGCTTCACTGCATGGTGTCAACTGGACAGTTACTGAAGATAGCAAGAAAGGTTTCCTTCCCCTCTTTGCGAGATGTGTCAGTTTGATACCTTGCAACCCCTTCACCATTTTACCTGTTGCGCAGTTTTGTGCGGAGGAACACACACTGCTCTGGGGAAGCTGCTGTGTAGCGCCAAATCTTGGGGGACCAGTATCTTTGTGCATCCTTGTAGAGGCTGCTCCTCATAGCTCTAAGTCTCGTCTGTACTTGCTGGCTAAGCTAGGGAACAGGGGAGAACACCCCCCAGTGCAGAGGGGGCTTGCCTTGCTAGGACTCGAACCATCAGCCTTTCTTGCCTCTAATTCAGCTGCTCAGGGGAGTTTGCAGGCAGCTGCCAGCGTTTGCATAAAGGTATGGCTCCGAGGAATATGTCCCAGGTTTGGGGCTGTGAGCAACTTCCACTGTGTCTAGAGCAATTTCTGCCACCACACACCCCAATTTAGAGATGCCACCAAGGGCCTGGAGGTGGTAATAAATGACACTGCACTAATGTTGTCCCTCGAGTGCTTCTCATGCTAAGGGAGATGATTTGTCTCTTCAGTAGCTTGACCTTATGCTCCCAGGTGATGAACAGGGAAGTGATGTGCAGCCATTGATGTGCCAGTAATGAGCTGTTGGCACAGCACCTCTCCTGAGGTTACAAAGATGGGTGGAAGTTCATCTTGGTTAAAGTTAAGCAGTACTTCACAGAAGGAAAAGACTGTGTAAGTCTGAATGCCTCTGGCTTGTTTGAGCTATGGGTGCATGTTCCCTCTTGATCTCTGAGACAAGCAGAGTACTTGTTTTTTTAGATGATTTTGATAGTGACAAAAGTGGTCTCTTGGGCTCCCTGCTCAGACCAGATGGGATGGGCACCACTTTTTGAGCAAGGAGAGACTCATTCTCCCAGCTATCCTTTGCAATATTTGTTTCTCTTAATTTTTTTGTGTAGCTCTAGGGGAGCCAGCTGACGTGGGTGTAACATGGACATTTTGACACAGGGAGGGAGGGGAGGTGATCACAAAACAGCAATGACAGAGCAGCTGGCACTCCAACTGTTGTCTTCTTCCCTAGGTTGACCGGGTGAGCTATCTGCTTCAGGAGATCTACGGCATCGAGAACAAAAACAACCAAGAGACCAAGGTAAAGGTGCTCAGGAGGCTCCTGCTCCCTGAGCTGTGGGTTTCCAGCCTGCACCTTCTGCTTTTGAGCTTAACTATGGAGCTTGGCAGGGCAACGTGGAGATGCTTCCCCGAATGACTGTCAAGTCTGTGTGCAGGCACTGAAGAAGCCCAGGGACGGCAGGTCCTCACTGTTGTAAGGCCCAAATAATCAGTCGAGTTGTGCTGAGATAATTTTAGGTAGCATGAGGC
>NW_009212920.1:9415-11800 GCF_000690835.1 Fulmarus glacialis | reverse complement strand
AGCAGGAATTGCTGGGAGAGAAGGATACCAGTGCCCCATGGGGTAGAGCACTGGTCTTTAGGGCTTGTAGAGACAGTGGGCCAGTGTCAGCTGCTGCTCTTGGTGCCCTGAGGCTGCTGGCCAGTCTAGGTGCTTCCCAGTTTGCAAGGCCAAGAGTATCTTTTTTTTTCTCATTGATTGTAAATGAGCATTGCCTCCCAGGCTCCTCTGAAATATTCCCTCTGGTGCCCACACCATCTCACTGCCTCTCTGCAGTCAAGGCAGTCGTGCCTGGTGTGTCTGTGCTTTGCTCCTGTGACTCCTTCATTGTCTCCTGTTTGTAGGGGAGGTTTTTTGGTTTGTTTTTTTTTTTTAATGGGGGGACTGCACGTTCCCATAGTATTGCAGGGAACTGAGCTCTCTAGGGCTTGCCAGTGTCCAGAGAGCAGCCTGCATCCCCCAGCAAGAGGGAGCACAGCATCACTAAGGGATGTATATGCAAATGCCTTAACCAGAAGCATTGCCCATCTTTAGGCAGGAGCTTCTGCTGAATCCCAGCTTGCTGCACAGCCCCATGCAGATTACGTGACTGCTTTATGCTTGCTTTAGCCTTATGTAGAGCTGCCCTTTGCTGCCACCTGGGCTTCAGAGTGTACCAAGTGCTGGCCTCGGGATCAGACTGCTCTGGTGTGTGTAGTGTGTGGTTTGCAAAAAGAGGAGTAGTCAAAGAGCAAGACAAGCAGGATTTCCTCTCCAAGCAATGCAGTGTCCTGCCCAAAGCATCCTGTGATCTCTGTCTGCCTGTGCCAACAGGTAGAGCCTGAAGAGGCAGGAGGGAGAAGTCTTTTCAAAGATTTTTGTGATGATTCTCTTGATCCTGGAATCACACATTTGTGGCCCATCAGACAAGTGGCCTGGGGCCATTTTTGTTCTTCCTAGTATACTTAGCAAACTGTATGAATGGGAAAGCAAAAAGCCTGCCTTCCCTACCTCCCAAAATAGATTAGGGGTGCATCTGATGGAGCAGACAGGCTTGCAGCCTTTTGCTGGCATGGTCAGCAGGCTGGGTGTGGATGTGGCAGCAGCAAATGCTGTATATTGCAGTTTAGACCAAGGTTGCCCGTGGTCTGGCATGTGTTAGCCCTGGTGACCAAAGGGGCCTCGTGAAGTGGGAATAAGCGAAGGTGGAGGGTGGCCCGTGCTGGCTCATCAGTTTGGCGGGCTCTGGCATAACTTCTGTGGCATCGGTGGGGAGACTGTGGGGCTCTCAGGTGTCAGTGAAGAGAGCTCTTGTGGCTGGAGAGTGGGTTTCTCCTCCCAGTAACAGCTTGCTTGGTGGCTCTAATCCCATTTGTGGGGCTCTGAGTGACGGAAAGACTAGTGTGATGCATGTTCATGTTGAATGGGTTCACACTGACCTTTTTACCAGGGTAGCTGTGAGCAGGTGAACATCCCAGGCTGGTTCTCCTGCAGCTTAAAGCTTGTGCCAGCACAGGAGACTGGTGAAGATGTTGTGGCAGGAGAACCACTCACTCCATCGCTTGTTCAGAGGACCTGTGGAAACTGGGCTAGACATGGCTGGAGTGCCTCCTGTCCAGCCCGAGGGCAGCCTGACCTGCTGCCTGCCACCGTCAGCAAGGTCTCTGTGGACATGGGGCAGACAGGCTGGACTGCCAAAGAGCCCGCTTCCCTGCTGACCCTGGGAACCACCAGGCTGGCAGGCAGGAGCTTGTTCTTGCTCCCCGTCAGCCGAGGGGATCCCTACCCCAAAGGGGCTCCCCTCTGCACACAGCTTAGCTCAGGGGAGGGACAGCTATGCCGTGAATTCACAGTACAGTGCCCAGGTCTCTGGCCTTTAGTGAGCTCAGAGCAGAACCCCGAGAGGAAGGAGTGTCCGTAGCAGGGCTGTGTGGGCTGGAGCTTGCTCTCCTTGAGAAACCCCTGCTGAGAGCTGCAGAAAGAGGATGCCAGCTCTCACAGGCTCTTGGGTGGGAAATTTCCCCAGGCTTCGGAGTCCCTTGGCAGTTCGATGTGGTCCTTTCCATTCACATGCCAACGTCTTGCCTCTCATTGCAGCCTTCAGATGACGAGAACAGCGACAACAGCAACGAGTGTGTGGTTTGCCTGTCGGACCTCCGCGACACCCTCATTCTGCCCTGCAGACACCTCTGTCTGTGCAATTCCTGCGCTGACACCCTGCGCTACCAGGCCAACAACTGCCCCATCTGCAGGCTGCGTGAGTGTGTGCCCAGCAAACAAGGGCATCTTTCTTCCTCCTGGGCTCCTGTTAAGTCAGTACAGGCTGTGAGAGGGAGCACGTGTTTTATATACCACACCCCAAAGCTCAGCATCAAACATGCTGCTGCTCTCACTGGCATCTGGAGATTCCTGGCACCTAAAATAACT
>NW_009212920.1:1175-9404 GCF_000690835.1 Fulmarus glacialis | reverse complement strand
GAAAGAGGAGAGCACGTGGGAGAACGGCCCTTTGTCCAGTGCCTCCCTGGCCACTTGCCCTCTCCCTGGGATGGACCTGAAGGTGCAGGTGCTCTGAGCCGTGCCACGTAGGCAATTCTTGTGTTTTGGTGAAGAAGATGGAAAATCCCCCAAAGGAGGGGATGTAGAAGCTTTATCCTGAGAGTATCTGGCCGAGACAGCAGCCAACCCCACCGGAGGGCTGTCCAAGTACTTTGCCTGATTTTTTTTCCCTCCGACAATCTAATTTTGACTTCACCAGGGAGGCAGAGATGAGATAACAGTCAATTTGGAGTCCTTTGCTTTGCCAGAACGAGTTAGGAGGATCTGCTTAACCCCTGCATTGCTCAGCTCCCAAAAGATGGAAAAAGTTAAATATCTGTTCTGACACTCAGGCAGCACTTGCTGAATTCCATGTCTCTTCTCAAAAGCACAGAGGCATAGAAGTCTCATGAGAAAATGCCTGTGTTTTTGCTGGAATAGACAGATCATGTGTTTTACCCTGTGCTTGGTCTCTGAGGTATTTGGTTGTTTCTAATTGATACTTCTCAGAAAAAGAAAAAAGAGCCCAAGACAGATGTTTGGCCTGAGAAATTAAGTCTAAACAGTTCAAACTTGGCAAAGATGCAGTAACCAAAAGCAAGATCTTATCAGAGGAAGTCCCAGACAGCTTTGGCTATAAGTAGCAGAATTTAAAACACAGGAACAGCATTATCTCATCTGCACGCTGCAGCAGAGTAGGTTGTATTTGTTTGGAAAGTGCCCCCGTGTCAGACTTCCTGGGAATCTGCTTCTAGGGAGTGCAGAGGCAGCGAGGATAGATTTGCACCTCTGTCCTCTGGCTCTAGGCTGATCTTGCAAGCAGCTGGGTGCAACAAGAAATGCCTGGGCTTTTCCTTATGTATGAGCAAGTTCTTACAGCTGCATCAGAACAGATGTCTGGCTTGTTCATATGCGCCCTTGGCAGAGAGGAACTAACAATATTAAAGATCTGCAGATAGAAAATGGGACTGTGGGCAGGCAGTGGAGATCAAAGCTGTTGTGGTGGGAGGACCAAGGGATCGCTGTCCTGGAGACAGGAGTTCAGCCACTAACCCTCTGGCTGGGTTTGCAGCTGTTGCAGAGCCTCTCACCACCATAGTGCCGGCCAGTGAGTGAGCAGCCGATGGCAGGAGCGATGCTTCCAGTGCCAGCGGGACCCCAGGGCTGAGACTTGTGGGGTCTGAATGAACCCAAAGTGGTTTTGCATGAGGTCCCCCACCATTCTGTAGCTTGCAGTGTGCTGCCCGAGGCCGAGCTCATGTTTTTCTTACTGTGTTGTACAGTATCAGGCCTGAAGCATCTCTGTACTACGTGACCGTACCGGGGCAGGCAGTGCCTGTTCTCCGCAAGGGTTATGTGTACCCAGACTTTTTTGGCCAGCAGATCTTTCCCCAGTATAGATTGATCAAGTAGAAGCCAGACCATAGCGCTTGGCTTTGATGTGCTCCATGGTCCTGCTCCCCATGCACACGGGGAGCTCGCCCATGCCAATGGCCTGTCTGCGGGGAGCTGAGTTCCTCCGGCTCACATCTGGCATGGTCTGGTCCTGTTTGGCTGCACAGTCACCTGCCTGCTGTTCTCTCCTAGCCTTCCGCGCCCTGCTGCAGATCCGGGCTGTGAGGAAGAAGCCGGGGGCTCTGTCGCCGGTGTCGTTCAGCCCTGTCTTGGCACAGAGTGTTGACCATGACGAGCACTCAGTAAGTACCTCGCAACCCCGTGCACAAAGCCTGGGCGCTGATCTCAGCCTGAGCAGGCAGCTTGTGCTTGCACGAGTTGCGTGGCGTGATGGCTGGTGTCCCTGGGACCTCAGGAGGTGCACTCAGGCCTTGGAGCGAGATCTTCCTGAGCAGTGCAGCCTCTCTAGAGGCTGTCAACCTGACAGCCAGGATCTCTCCTCTCATGGATTAGTAATATGACTGGTTTTAGCCAAGTACCCTCCTGTCTTTTGGAGGAAACAAAACCTCAGTCTGAGAGGGTTTCTCAGGGCCTGTCCCAGCAGAAGAGTGGCAGACTGGGCATGACAGGATGGGAGCTGGGAAAATAGGGGGGGGGTTTACACTTGACTTGCATGCACATCTGTGTGGCAGTATGCTCTCATGAAATGCCATTGGCATCGGGGTTCCCAGCATGGTAGCAGAAAGGCCTCTTTGTGCCAGCATCCCTGAGTGATCGGGGTCTTGGCAGACAGCTGAGGGAGTGTGGGATGGAAAGTGTGGTGCTGGTGGCCTTGGAGCCCGGTCACATGTCCCCGGTGCAGTGAGGGCAGCAGCTCATTGCCTGAGCAGTGCTGTTGCACGGCTGGCTCTGGTGAGACACATGAGATCAGAGTGAGGAGAGGGAGATCTGCATCTATATCATCTTACAGACTTTCATGGGAAGAGAAAGATATTGTCGCAGAAAAAGCCTGGTTTTATCCATCTGTCTTCTGCAACATCATAGCCCTGCTGCCTTCAACTGGGGCTAAGAAATAGGGCAGGGGAGAACCGAGGGTTGTGAAGCAGAGCACGGTGTGTAGAGGAAGCAGGTGCTGTCACCTGGAGCGAGGTGAGGAGATGCTGTGTGTCTCTTTGCGTCACTAACCTCAAGAAACAACTTCTTTAAAACATGGTTTTCTCTTGACAGTGTTCCTTTAAACCCCTTAAAGTGAGCACTGTCTCCCTGCCCAGCAGGAAACCTAGAAGGGAAACAGTAAGTGGACTTGGTTGTATTTGGATCCTACGGCAATTCTTTGCCAGCAGTGTCACTAGCACGTGGAAGTGTTACACATGCGAGGGCTTGCTAACACGCTGGGTTTGACTTGTGCTCCTGCACAGGCTGCGACACTCCACGTACTGCTTCCACGTTAGCGGTGAGACGCTCACACCCTGCACAGACATCACTAACCTCCCTGGTTTGTGTGTGGAGGAATAAGCAAGATGGAAGCAGCTTGCCACAGGTGTCTGACAGTGACTCAGGGACTGTCCCCAGGTCCTGAGCCTGGCTGCTTTCTAGTTCCTGGCCAAGACGTTTTCATAGCTTTGTAGGACTGCAGGCAAGCTGCTGTCCCCTTGGCTCACCCAAAAGCTTCCTTGCACTTGTCTCATCCCCTTGGCAGTTTGACACGGGCACATCTTCTTGTGGTTTCCATCCCAGTGCAGGGATGTAGAGGTAGACAAATAGGCACAGTTGGACCAGTCTTGCACTCAGGAACGCTGGCTGCAGTGGGCTGTTTTGCTTTTACAGAAACAGGAAGGATGGAGCTTGTTTTGTTGGGGACTCTCCGAGTTGGTGTGAGAGTGTGTAACTGGAACGCCGTGCTGGGGACAGCATGAATGGCAATTGTGGGGGACCAGGAGCTGGGAAGGGGAAAAGTGAGGGAGGCCCCCAGGCCGGGAGGGGTCTGTTTGTGCCCTCTTTGTGTACTCCCATCAAATGCAGCTACAGCTGTCACTAGTATCAAGGAGGCTGCAGTTTTCTTTTGCTCAAGCCAGCCTAGATGCTCGGCCTTACGAGGAATGTGGCTTGCTGTGCTTGTCAGGTCTGGAGAAAACCTAAGGCTGGGTTCAGGTAACGTGGCTATTGCAAGCACGGCATGACCCTGGCTCTCTGCAAGCCTCTTACAGTGACCTGTAAGAGCCATAGAGCAGTGGGCTCTATGGGTGGTGTAGTGGTAAGTTCCCAGGAGAGAGCAGTGTCTCTTAGGGTTGTTTGAAGGCTCAGTAACTTGCAGCGAGGGTGTTGTAGCCATGGGCTGAGAAATCCTCCTCCAGCCTCTGAGCTGTGCCGTAGAACCTGAGCTTTCACCACAGCAAACCAAAATGAGCAGCCTTTGAACCCTCAAGCCTTGGTCTACACAGCCAGGAGAAAATGTCCTAAACATGAGCCAGGGGGTTTTGTCTCCCTGGCTTTTCTGTCCACAAACTAGCACCTCCGAGCTGCTGTCTGGTAATGAAATGTTTTTGTGGAGGTGGCTTTTGTCCCCACCGCCTACAGGTGGCAGCAACTGTGAACGGATTCCTTGTTCAGCTGGCTTGGTTATCTTGCAATCACCAGCTGTGGTCTGCAGCGCAAGCTCATAACCATCACAAGACCAATACTTAGGGGATGTGGGTTGATGCTTGACCCCAGGTGCCTTTCTTTCCTCCCCGACAGATCTAGCTCCTTCTGTGACCACAAGTGAGTCAGTTCAGCAATCAACTCACACCAAATTAATGGCTGTGTTGGAACAGGTTGCTAGGCAGGTTCATCCGCAGCTGTGTGATTGGGATATCAGGCACAGAGAAGCTACAGGAGTTCAAGGCCAGGCTCAGCAGCAACACGCCATCTTAGTACCACATAGAATCACCTCCCTGATGATACAGGGCTGAAACAGCTTTATTTTAATGTAAGCCTGGATTGCTGCAGTCTTGCCTCTTTGTTTGCAGTGGGCTGGATTGAGCTGCCTGTGACCAACTGGGTTGCAGCATAAACCCCATTTATCTCCGAGTCTGCAGGACCTTGATGATCAGGAGGAATTTTGGAGTTAGACCAGTGTTGGTTTAATGGCTTTGCGAGGGTCCCTTTGACTGGCAGCGTAGTGAGTTACAGAGGGAATGGGAATTGGTGCGGTTTTGCCCACCTCCCTTTCAGGGTCAGTGGTTCTGTGATCCCTTTCCTACCTTTTAGCAGAGGAGACTGCACAGAGCCAGCGTTAGCAGCTGAGAGGACCAAGTCCATGGGAGAAGTGGAAGTGGTGTAGGCTCTGAGAACCAGCTCTCAGCTGGTGCACACGTACTCCCCTCCTTCAACTCTCTCTTAGTGACGCTGGTGGTGCTGTGAAACAGCTGGGTGTACCAGGGCTGGAAGCACAAGTGGGGTGCTTGTTGAGCTGGAAGGGTCTCTGAACCATCAGAGGAACTTTCAGGAGGAGGAAAAAAAAAAAAAGTATTTTATAGCAGCTTTGTTAGGAACCTGCTTTCTCACCCTCCCTGTCTGGCTCTTGAAAAGAGCCTTGTCTGGCTCTTGTCTGGCACCATACTGGTGCCACCATACTGGTGCTCAAGGCACCTAGTATGGCAGGGGGGTGCCAAGCCATGTTCTGGCTTGCTGAGATGCCCAGTCTCTCAAGCATTGCTCCGGAAACTTGCCTGGACCATCAGTGTTACAACCTGAAGGGGAGCGTGTGGCTGTTGCAGGGGAAGGAGGCTGAGGCTCTCTGGAGAGGTGGCTGTGGGGATGGGCTGCTTGGGAGCGCAGTGTGGGAGGTGCAGGGCTGGGTTGCAGCGGGGCCTCCCCTTTCTAGAGGGGCTTCCTGCCTGGTGAGGGTTTCTTAACATGCCCCTCTCTTTCTCGCCCACAGAGCTCTGACAACATCCCTCCAGGCTACGAGCCCATTTCCTTGCTGGAAGCGCTGAATGGCCTTCGCTCTGTTTCCCCCTCCATCCCGTCAGCTCCTCTGTATGATGAAATCAACTACTCTGGCGTGGTGGATGGGATGCCGCCTGCCAGCCGACCACTTGTTGGGATGGACAGAGCTGTGGAGAGCAGCCACCAAAAGGGCAAGCGGAGCAAGTCTCCAGATAGGTCAGCACGGGGACGGAGGGGTCCACTCCTCTTGCAAGCCGTGAGGGCTTGTGGCCTCACGCAGTGGGCGGGAGAGGGCTCTGGCTGGTCCCATCACTGGTAGCACTGCTAACTCAGAATTTTAGGAGGCTAGCAGGTACTCATGCCAGTGAGAGAATTGGGACACCGCCCCTGTGTTCGGCCTGAGGTGACCGGCTTATGTCTCCTGAGAGCTGGCTTTGTCACCAAAAGAAAGAAGATTTTTAACAAGGAGATTTCATCCAAACTGTGGATGGATATGTCTCCTTTCCAATGCAGTTAGTCCCTCAATTTGCATTTGACATGCAAACGTTGTTGGATTTCAGCTTTCCATGGAGTTCCCCAGGAACAAAAGAATGGGGAGAGAAGTGACCTGAATTTCAGAGCACAAAATGCTGAGTGATATCCTTTAGTTGTTGTCTGAAGCCTCCTCTCGTGGCCTCGTGATGGAGGATGTAGGTGTGGATGCCATGGAGTGGGCAGCCCACTGCAGGTGCCCTTCACGTGTCCCTTGCGGGGCCGTACAGATGGGGTCAGACTGGGTTTGTTCCTGGTACTCCTCACTCTGCTCCATTCCAAATTTCCCCCTGGGAAGGGAGCCCCTGAAGGTGTGAGGAGCAGCGTGGGACCTGGCCTCTTGCTTTCCATGCGAAGGCAGATTTGTCCAAGTTGTGTCGCTGTGCCGAAGCTCTGCAGCGCTTGGCTCTGTCCCAGAAACTCTGCTGCTGCTCTTCTCCGTGTAGCTGATACTGGAGGGCCCCGGTGAATTTAGCTCAATAGCTTGAACTCCTGCTCATGCCTGTTGGCCTATGCTGCTGGTGGAGGGACAGGGCAGGGGTGGTGACAACTTGAGCTGCTGCCACCGAATCCGCCAGGGCCTGCGGTGCTGGCAGCACTGCAGCTCCTTGCAAATGGAGTTTCTCTTGCCGCAGCACACTACGGTCTCCCTCGTCCCCAATCCATGAGGAGGATGAAGAGAAGCTCTCCGAGGACTCTGACTCGCAGCCAGCACTGAGCGGGGGTGAGCTGGTCCTGAGAGAGACCAGCTCTCCAGAAGTAAGTGTGCTCTGCTGGGGAGCTGCTCTGAGCCAGAGCTCTTCTAGGGGGGCTTCTTCTGGGACACGGGAGGTGCCTCGTGAAGGGCCATCGCTTCCTCAGTGACAGGGTAAAGATGAGCTTGTCAGCACAAGTAGCCTGGAGCCAACAGTCTTGGCTGCCTTTATTTACCTGTAGGGCTCCACGGGGAAGGATGTAGCCGCTCCCTGTGCTCCTCACACCTCTTTGGGAACTGGGACATTGGAAAACCTCCTGGCTGACCCATGTCAGAGCTGACCTTCCCCCAGCTTCCTGGGCGAGCCCAGCGGTGTTTGGGGCAGGGGTGGAAGCCAGGCCTTGCTGCGCCTTCCAGCACCCACTGCTGTTGCCTGTAAAAACCTCTCCATCCCAGCCCGTGGTGCCACAGTGCTGGTGGGTGGCCCTTTGCTCCTCCCTGAAACAAGTCCTGGCCCTGAGCGCAGCTCTCTGGAGAAAGCCAGAGCACGAGACAAGCGCAGCAAAGGCCTCCAGCCTGCAGAAGTAACCTGTGCTGTTCCTCCTTACAGAGCGTGGCAGGGGAGGAGATGGAGGAGGCCTCGTCCCTGCAGCAGGGTAGGTGTGCACTCGGCCGTCTGGGTGGCCAGACCTCATCCTGGTGTCCAGCTCCACTGTGGTGGGATGGGGACAGTTGGGGAATAAGCATACGAGTTCAGAAACATCCAGCCCCCGAAGTCCATCTCTGAGCTGCTGTGCTTCACCAGAGAAAGGTGCCAGGGTCTCTTCTGGGAAGTGGGGGAGCAAAATCAACAAACCTCCCTGGTTTTTATTTGCCAAGCATCTCTCCTTGCTATAAGCTCTACACAAGTAGAGCTTTCCGTGCCATGGGCTGCCTCCTCAGAGATGGCCGCGTGCACCGCTGTGGTCCTGGTGAGAGCACAGCCATGGTACTGGTCACGCAGGATGTGCCCCATGTCTTTGGGATGGGTCTCTGGTGCTCAGTCAGCATCCAGAGGGCATGAGGAGGGGGTGAGAGAGGAGTGCTGGGTGTGTTTTGGGGCATGAGCCTGCATATGTAGAGGTGGCCCTTCGGCAGTGTGACCTGGGCCAGTCTGCGTGGCTCTCCTGAGACCTCTGTGAGGCTGGCGAGGCCTGGGGAGGATCTCAACCTCACATGGAAGATCTCAACCCGTCCTCCTGGCCGCGTGCCCCTGCAGAGCTGGGCTGGGGACTGAGGGACTGCGCTCTCGGCTGGTTCTAGGTAGCCGCCCGCCCTCCGTCGAAGACGTCCTGCAGGACGGCAGCTGCGGCGAGCACAGGAGCCTGACGCAGTCGGAGAGCGACCCTCCGGTAGACGTCTACCTGCCAGGTAATGGCCGCACCGTTGGGGTTGGAGGCACGCTGCTGACCTGCTGCGCTCGCGGCTCCGGTTCGAGGCACCGAGGGGCCGGGGGGGTTGAGGACTGTGTGCCTGAGCGCGGGCAGCCTCCCCAGCCGGGGCGGCGTGCTGCAGCCTTGGGATGGGACGGGAACGCACCTGCCCGGAGATCGGGGTCCCCCTTCCTTCCAGTGAGCGGA
>NW_009212920.1:653-926 GCF_000690835.1 Fulmarus glacialis | reverse complement strand
TCACAGTCTGTAACAGTGGCCTCCCATGCCTGCCCCCAAGCCGTGCTCCTGCTTTCGGCCGAGGGAGGGGAACTATCTGGGCCGGCTGCTGGGAGGCTGAGCCAGCGTGGGGGGCAGCGGGCACCCCTCTGCCACGGAGCGGTGTCGTGGTGGGGAGGGCCGCAGGGTGCCATGCTTTGCTGGCAAGCGCGGCCGTGGGACGCTGCACTGTCCTCGCCCCCGACTGTTGTCGTTGCAGCCTGTTTTCTTCCGTAGAGTCGCAGTCTGTTCTGA
>NW_009212920.1:0-211 GCF_000690835.1 Fulmarus glacialis | reverse complement strand
GTTCTCCCCTTCGTCTCCCGTGTCCCAGCCCTGGCGCTTGCTGAACAAGCAGGGGCAGAGGGGACGGAGCTCATGGGCTCTCCTGTGGTCAGACCAGGGTAGGAGGGGGTGGCGGGGGTGCTGGTCTCCTTGGCCTTGGCTCCTAGTCTGACCCCAGGATTGCGCGGTGAGGGCTGAACCCCCTTCTCCTCACTCAGGCTCATCCGACTTC
>NW_009212919.1:6479-8801 GCF_000690835.1 Fulmarus glacialis | reverse complement strand
GCAGGCCCAGCCCTGCCCGCAGCCCTGCCCGCGGTGGGAGCCTGCGTCGCCCGTGGGTCACAGCCACGCCAGCAGCTCCTGCTAATTAAAGTTAGTCATTGCCACTTGCAGCCACCACCTACTGATTTCACCTCTGATAGCCGGAAAGATTCACCTTTCAGGACAAGGTCAGGAGGGGCAGAGGCTCTGGTTCACTACGGGGTCGACCTGCCAACAGCACTTAACACAGCCCTGCAGTTCAACCTCTTCCAGATTTGACCTGTCACATTTGGGAGCCACATTTCTGCCCCAAGTAGCGTTGTGCTTGCTGCGCAGCCCTCTGACAGCTAACGGCATCGCACGCCCCACTGCAGTGCCCCAGCAGGGACATGCAAGGGGGACTGGCCAGAGCGAGGTCATTTGTAGCCTGGCATTGAAGCAGGACGATGACAGGGGACAGGGGAGCTCCCCAGAGCCTTTCCAAAGGGACTCTGTCCTCGCGCCACATTTCTGCCCTCGCAGGTCAAGCTGCTGCTGGTTCTTCACACAGAGCACACCGTGCCGCCAGGCCCAGGATGCACTGGAGGGACCAGGCCGGTGGTTTCCCCCACTGCTTCCATGCAGGACGCGTGACAGTGGGGAGCAGAGCTGAAGCCGAAAGAAGCTTATACACACATTGCAGTGGAGCAAGGACTTGGGCCCAGCTCTGTTCTCAGTGCACAAGCAACAGGACTCACTTCATTTTACATGGGAGAGAAATACCCCGTGTCTCAGTGAGGCAGGCGGTACTCAAAAGCCACCTAAAAAGGTGCCCTCAGCACCCAGGCTTAGCCCCAGGTACCACCTCCTGGCTGGACCCACAGAGCTGCTGTCCTGGCACTTTCCCTGGCAAAGCTAGGCTGCAGGAGGTGACACTGCCAGTCTGGCCAGCCAGCCACCATGGGGCCTGTGTCACTTTGCAAATGCCCCCTCTGCAATGTGAACAGCATCATCAGGAATAGGGGACTTTGTAACACAAATTAGACACATTCAGAAATGTCCATTTTCCAAATGTTTATTCCCCAAAGCCCCCTCCCCTGCTTCAGTCCGATCTCTCAGTCAGACTGCGGCTGCAGAGCGCATCCTGCGGGGACCCCAGAGCGGGGCTTCATGGCAGAAGCAGCAGCATGGTGCTCAGGCACAACATACACAGCTACTACTACTGGATGAATGGGACATGTCCTCTTTGTGCCGGCTCTAATGGGAAGTGCAGGAATGAGATTAAATATTTACAATAAAAACCACTTTACACCCTATTATTCTAGCTACAGCTAATGCGATGGATTGGGCAGCCCTGGTTTGTGTTTTCCTGCAGAGCCCCCGCATCTTCCCTCTTTTTACATCCAAAAAGCTACAGTGTGCAGGATGTTCGTCCTGCCTCTCCTGTAACACACCCACAGGAGATAACCCTGGGACAGAAAAGCTCTGGGAGCCTTAGCTGTGGGGCTGGGAGTTTTGCTCCCCATCCTCAGTGGCTGGAGACCTGCGTGGGGCAGGGGCTGGCTGAGCCCCCATGGGGGATGCTCCCTGCCAGCAGCTTCAGCAGGTTTTGCCCCTGGGCTGGGGCTGAGGCTCACCCCGGTGCTCAGGAGCAGGACTCTGCAGGACCCTCCCTATCGACTTGCACCAGGAGGGGAAAAATAAAAAGACCTTTGGGTTTTGCTCTGCAGTGACCCAGTGCCATAGCCAGCCTGGGACAGCAGAGACCTGCCCCTGGCAGCCGTGGAGGGGCATTGATGCCAGGGCTGAGGGGTGCAGCGGACCCCTGGCTCAGGCCTCGCTGCCACAGCTGGGCTGCAAGGGGTGGAAGTAGAGCTGCAGCCCGTCGTCGACTGGGTGCACAATGGGCACGGTCTGCATGGCAGGGTAGCCGGGGGTAGCCAGCTCCCAGCGGGCCGTGCTGACCAGCTCGATGGCTAGCAGCTTGAGGATGGTCTGCGCCAGCTCCTTGCCGATGCAGCTCCGCACCCCACCACCGAAGGGGATGTAATGGAAGCGGCCCGCGGCCTCCATCCGGGCAGCACCGAAGCGGTCTGGGTCGAAGCCGCCGGGGGGGCTCTGGTAGACGGCAGCTGTCTCATGCGTGTCACGGATGCTGTACATGACGCTCCAGCCTTTGGGGATCTGGTAGCCCTGGGAGGGGGAGAGAAGAGGGGAGGGGGAGGGTACCTGGGGACAGCCCCACCACGTTGCCCATCTGCTCCACAGCTCCTTTTCTCCCCAGCCCAGCTGGGACCCATGGAGGTTGCTGGGTGCCACCTTTGCCTGAGCTATACTGCCAAGCACCACCACTGTGCTCGACAG
>NW_009212919.1:0-6411 GCF_000690835.1 Fulmarus glacialis | reverse complement strand
GCGGCTCCCTAGCAGCCCGCTGGCGTGCGAGGCACTTACATCCAGCTCGAAAGTCTGCAATGCCGTCCTGTAGCCTCCGGAGACGGGGGGCAGCACCCGCAGCACCTCCTTAATCACACAGTCCAGATAGCGCAGGCGGCTCAGCTTCTCCAGGCTTATGTCCGAGGGGCAGTGACAGCTCTGCCCTGACGGCGCTCGGAGCTGGGGACCAGCACAGGGACTGCTCTGGGGGAGGGTGGGCTCCCGTGGGGCATGGGGCTGGGGAGAACCTTCCTCCGTTGGGCCTGGGGGCTGGCTCTGGTCCTCGCGAGCATCTTTGGCCGTGGGGCGGAGAAGTGGCTTCTCACTGTCCCTGCTCTGGGCCGTCAGGGTGTCCGGGCAGGGTGCCACAGGGCAGCGCTCACACTGCTGGTACAGCTCGTGGGACATCAGCTCCTGCCTTATTTTTTCAATCACTGAGGGGTGCTTCAGTAGCAGGAGGATCAGAGAGGTGCTGGCACTAGCCGTGGTGAAAAAAGCAGCAAATATGAGCTCAATCGCTGACTCCTGGGAGAGGAAGGAAGGTGACAAGTTTGAATGCCATTTTAAACTAGTTGTGATTCAGACTGTTCTCACCTTTTGCAGGTTTTGTCCCTGTGCAGAGGGCCCTGGCCCCCCCTCTGCTCTCCACAAACCTGCACCCACACTGCGTTGGTAGGGACCAAAACAAGACACCCTTGCTCTTCCATTTCTGTACTAACTAGACATCCACTTGCCAAGTGACTGATGCAGAAACACAACTGAGATGAGTACACATCACCTCTAATCCAGCTCTTCTGAGCTTTCCTCCAAAGATTTACAAATTTTAAAGAAGCATTTTAACATGCATTTTAGCATACAGAATGAAGTTCATTTCAAGCATTCATCTGCCAATTCCCCTTTGTGCCCAGCTTTTACCTTTCTGCCCAGCCAGGGGTTATGAGGCTGTGTGTTCATGCAGAAATCCTAGATGTGCTGGCAGCTAAAATGGGTTGCATTTGATCCATCTCCAGTTATAATTGACCATTTGCTTGTCTGGGAAGGGACTCAAACCAATAGAGTAAAAGCAGAAAGACCTCCCTGCTATAGCAGCTCAGCCCGGGAGGTGCTGTAGCTGGCAGGGAGTCTCCCGCAGGGATGCAGGCAAAGGACTTGCTCGCTTTTCAAGCTTTACACCCTGAAGCACAGCAGTGTTCCTGATAGCTCCATAGCAGATGTGTCCATAACAAGTTAGGAGGTTAATCAGCTCAGATGGACCACAGCACAGTCAAATCCGCAACACGTGCCTTGTCCCGGCTCACGGATCCCCACGCAGCCTCCCAATCTTTCCAGGACTGTCTGCAGGATCTATACGGCCCCCCACAGCACATGCCACGTTGCTGTGGGCTGTTCGCAGCACCCTGTGATCAACTTCTGGAAATTTTTTCCGAAAGTTAAGGGTTGCCCGGAGCTGGGTCATGGCATGTCACACCTCTGACAGCAAACATAATGCTCAAACTTACAGCACCATCTGAAGGTGCCAGCAGCTCCGTAGCACTGGGCTGAGAGCGCTGAGGCCGGAGGCCAGACCCAAAAGCCACAGGAGAAGCCCGAGGGAGGAGCACAGGGAGCTGCCACCCTGGGAGGGGCTGGGACCCGGCTGGCACTACCGAGCACTAGTCGCTCCAGCCCAGGGGCAAAGTGGAGCAAAACCCCCCAGGGAAACAGAGCAGTTTCCTTTCACACAGCTATGTGTCTGGATTTTAAATTGTTCCGACACAACCGGTTTCTGGAGAGATGAAGCCAAAAACACAGGGAAGGACACCTGAAGCCTGAAGGTACCTGGAGCCAAGTCTGGTAAGGTCAAGGGTAATGTAACAAGGATTACTCTTTGCTACCGTCCCCAGCGCCATATATTGGCCGGACTAGAGGCTTTTGCCAAAGTGCAGCTCTCAAGGGTATCTTTCAGCTGAAATAAAACCTCTGAAATAACAGATCCCTGTCGATCCCTATCACACCTCCTGCAGGCGTTAGCAAGAATTTTTACATTCACAAGGTAGCAGACCCAGATGAAAAGAAATCTCTCACTTCCACCACTTGCAATTAAACCCCAAGACATCTCAATAACATGCAAGGAATTTAGGGCAGGCTCTGTGACTTGAAATAACAGCCCTTATGACTCCCTGCATCAACCTCTGACAGTGCTGCTACGCAAGTTGTGACACCGAGCTGCTGACTCCCTCCCTGCTCTTACAAGGCCAACATAGCTGGTGACTGGGAGGCAGCATCTTCCCACAGCTTCACCAGTATCGTGCCTGTGCTACTGCCCGATGCCCCGTCCTGGGAGGCAGGACTGGCGGCGTTACCATGCCATCCATCCAGCCAGTGACAGCACTGTTATGTAGGATGGGGTTTTTTTTTTAATCCTTCCAAGGTTTTAAATGTTTTAAAACAGTACTTTTGGCAAAAAGGTATCTTTTTAACGACTTTTACATTTAAGGGTCCTGCTGAGTTCATGTCAGCAGTGTATTTTGGAAAATTTCTGGGAAAACAGTCCTTCAAAATCATTTGAACAAAAAAGCAAATTAGTAACTAGTGTGTGCCAGTGTTTAGAGTGTCTCTCAAAGTCAGATATATCCATGACTCTGAGACAGCTTTGGACTTTTTATCCAATTACACCATTTCACTGGATGAGAGCTCTACTACTGTTTTATTAGAGTGGAGAATATTGCCATAATTGCAAGCATAAGCAGTTCAGTTTGCAAGTCATTTTGTTAAATACAGACAAGGTAGAAATTTTCTAACTGTAAAGCTACAGGACAGCATATGAATATATTATCATTTGAATCAGCTGGCCTGAGGTCACTGCCATGTCACTCCATATTATGTTTAATATCCCCTTATTCCATTTGTGGTCAGAGCCAGCGACATGATGAGAGATCACGTAATTATTCGTGTCTAATATCCATGTGAATACTAACAGAGATTAATCAATTTTAATCAATCACATTTTGAATCTGGCAATTATTTTTTTAAAATAATAATAATAGTCGCTGTAAAGTCTTCCAATAAAAATATATATAAAAATAATAATAATAGTCGCTGTAAAGTCTTTCAAATATTTTAGGTTTAGAGATTACACTTTTACAAACTATTTATAAAACATTAGTCTTCACATAGTTTTCCTTAAATACCTAAAAAAATGGTAAAACTATGTATGTTTAATACTTTTAAACTATATTCAAATACTTTTAAACTATATTTAGCTGCTGTACCCATGCAAAACTGCTTCAAAACTTGTTATATAAATGCAGTGTCATCTGTCATTCACTGACACTAAGTGACCTGGAGCTATGAATGATGCAGTACTAATGACAATTTTTTCCCAAGATCTTTGGCAAAATACTCTTCACATTCAGTTGGTAGTTTTGGCTCAATAAGGACTACTGAGTTCATCGCTAAGTCACAGCGATTCATCATGTTGCATCATAGCAATCCACAAGCTAGATGATCTAATTAATGACAAGGTGACATGGAATGACCCGGAATCCATCATTCCATCCCTGAACCCATTTTGGTATATTGTCTCAGAGATTTCTGGGCTCGCAGCCCTGAGGAATACGGTGACATGATCTACATGCCGCGCTATGCCAGATGCAGAGGGATGTTTGAGGAGCACATAACTAGCTCTAAATATTTCCAAGATAGTATCTTGGAGTGCACACTGACGTACACACAGAGCCTGAGCACAGCCACGTAACCCTACCAGCATCCTAAGTCCGGCTGAAGCCTGGTGGCTGTGAAGAGGAAAGGTAGAAGAGGCATTTATTCCCTTTTTAAATACCAGCTCTCTTCTAATGCAAAGAGGCACGATCCTACAAGAGCATATGAGCATGCCGAGTCCAAGTTTTCTCGCTTGGGCTGGAGATGGTGTCCTCGGAGTTGGTAAGAGGAGGGCAGGAGCCAGCAGCTGGTGGTGGGTCCCCACCACCTGCTCCTCAGCCCAGGTCTCTCAAACAGCCTCCGAGTCAGAAGGGACACTGAAGGGGGGTTCTCCTTACCTTTAGCTCCTGCATGGTGAATTCTTTGCCGTGCTCCTTGGCACTGTTTATTATGAAATCCAGAGCATCGCTGTGATCTTCTGGGTTGTTTCTCTGCAGTTTTTCCTGTATAGCCTTCTCCATAAACTCATGTAGTATGTCCCGTGCTTTGATTCCCTGCGGGAGGCAGACACAGTTCAGGAGAGCCTTAGGAACCGCCCCCCTCTCCAGAGAGACCGGGGGACCCCACGTGTGGCAATCCTTAATCCCAGGATCTGTAACAGCAAGAACTGTTTAAACTGTTGCCCAGCCCCAGAGCCTTGCAAGAGGCAGCAGTTTGGGGGGAACTGCTGCAAATTCTGTTGCCTTGCTGTTGTGAATCAAATATGACAAGTCCTAAAAAACACTCTGAGAGGAAAAGACAGCAGCAAACCCACGGTACTGAGTCCAGAGGCATCTGCGCTGAACAAACCCACGGTCGTGTCAGGTCTGAAAGAAGCTTGTCCAAGGGGACAAGAAGAGGTAACTTAATAAAACTGAGTCCAAGCAGCAAGGCACATCTGAGACAGGAACAAAGGAGTGGCTCTACCAGGGTATAGTAGATAAAGACACATTAATCACACCCAGCTCATCTCCAGTTGTGTTGCACTGCTGTGCAGCAAAACATTTAGGTAAGATCTCAGCAAGTGAAGTGATCGGCAATCTCTTTGCAAAGTGGGATGGATGGAGTCACAGAGTGTGTGACTGTGTATCAACATGCCTCCTGCAAAAGCCAGAAGGACCAGAGATTTGGGATGAAAAATGGCCATGACCAGATGATGGGAAGAAGATACAAAGGCTGGGATTTGAGGTGGGAAGGACTGGACAAAGGATACAGGGGCAGGGAGCAAGCTGGAAGACGAGGGGACCTAAATGCAAGTTGAAGATTGGTCTGGGACCAGACAGGCTGTGGCTGACCTGAGAGAGGGCAGCGAGGGATAGGATGGGGGGTGAAAGCTCACACTGGTGACAACCTGCAAAGGAAAACTGGACAGGGAAAACAAGAGCTTTGAACTGGTGGAGAAGAGCAGTAGGGAGGCTGGGGGAGAACTGGGACTGGCTGGGTAAGATGATCCAGTGGGGCAGAGCTCATGGCGGAAATGGGATTGGGCTAGATCTGGCTAAAAGGGGCAGGAGACTTCATCTATGGTAAGGGTGGAGAACCCAAAGCCAGAGGAGGGAACACAGACTGAAATGGGAGAGGAGGGGTGGGACACAGGACTCATACCTAAAGCAGAAGTGTGGAGACGCAGGCAAAGAGGGGCAAGGCAGAAGGGAAGAAACTGGAGGTTGAAAGAGGCAGGAGACTGTCCCTCTGCCATGTTCCCCTCCAGGACCCCTCGCTGTCTCTCCGCTGCTGGGATACAAGGGACCAAGGACCATAAGAGGATCTCAAGTCCTCGGCCTGCCCTGAGGTGCACAGGGAGTGCTAACCTGAGGTGTGCTGTGCCCACCTGCCTTTGTGCTCATGCCCACAGACCCCTCTGCCACAGACAGAGTCCTTATTGAGCCCACAGACCTACCTCATCCCATCCAGGCGGGATGAGATGGGACAGGACCAGACATGATGGACTAACCAGAGCCAACAGAGGCAACATACGGGGTGAGGGAGGAGAGGAGCCCTGCGCTGTGCAATGAGCTGGAGTCACTGCCCAGAGGTGCTGGAAGCCAACCATAAGCAGCTGAGAAGTGCAGAGAGAGGGGGAGACGGCTGGGGTGGGCAAGACATCAGGCCGTCAGACCCGGAACGGGGTGCTGCAGATGTCCTGGCCCATCAGAAGTGCCCCTTGGTGGGCCTGGGGACAGGGGGTCTGTGCCACTGAGGCCCGGGCCCCTGTCCCCAGGCAGAGGGAGCAGGTCAGGCAGCAGTACCTTGCGCAGCCCGCTGAAGGGTATGTTGAGGGGCAGGGAGAAGAGGTTCTCCACCAGCTGTTCAAAAGTTTTGGCCAGGTCCTTGAACTGCTTTTCCTCCAGGCAGAGCCCCAGCAGAATCTGAGCTGCAATGCGGAAAGTTAAGGTTTTAGTGGAGGAATAAACTGCGATGGAGCCCGACTCCATGCACCAGCCCCGCAGCTCCCAGCTCACAACCTTCTGGATCCGTGGCAGGTAGCTCTCCAGGGCGGCGCGGCTGAACACTCTGGCCAGGATCTAGGAGAAGGGGGGGAACAGAAGCAGGTGGTTAAAGTGGGGGGTGCCATGTGCCACTGAGGCCCAAGCCTGGGCAGGAGGTGCCGCCTGGGCTGCGTGCCCTCTTGGGGCGGCCACGAAGCTCACCTTGCGGCGCTGGCGGTGCAGGTCACCAATGGAGCTGAGCAGGGTGTGGGAGCCCAGAATA
>NW_009212918.1:708-8696 GCF_000690835.1 Fulmarus glacialis | reverse complement strand
GGTGCGGATGTCCTCCCCACTCCTGCGCCCAGGCAAGTACGTGGCCATCGACTGCGAGATGGTGGGCACCGGTCCTCAGGGCAGGCTGAGTGAGCTGGCGCGGTGCTCCGTGGTGAACTACGAGGGGGACGTCATCTACGACAAGTACGTCCAGCCCGAGCTTCCCATTGTGGACTACCGGACGCGTTGGAGTGGCATCACCAAGCAGCACATGAAGAGCGCGATTCCCTTCAAGGCTGCACAGGCGGAGGTGAGGAAAAAGAGGGCACCGGTCCTCAGGGCAGGCTGAGTGAGCTGGCGCGGTGCTCCGTGGTGAACTACGAGGGGGACGTCATCTACGACAAGTACGTCCAGCCCGAGCTTCCCATTGTGGACTACCGGACGCGTTGGAGTGGCATCACCAAGCAGCACATGAAGAGCGCGATTCCCTTCAAGGCTGCACAGGCGGAGGTGAGGAAAAAGAGAGAAATTTTTAGAAAAAAACATTTTTTTTAAAAAAAAAAAAAAAAAAAAAAGGCTGTGTGTTATCTGCCGGCCACAAACTGGGACATGTGGTGGCCCATGCTGAGCTGCTCTGAGGCAGAGACACAAGCACAGGACAGGGAGCCTCCAAAGCCATGCAGTGGGTTGGTTTGTTTGTTACTGCTCTGTTCTGGGAACCTAAAAAACTAGAACTGAAGGAACTGAATTTAACACAAAATGATTTATTTTATGCTTAATTGGTGTTTCTTTTGCTGTACCACCTGTCTAACCCTTTCTGACGCTTCCAGATCCTGAAGATCTTGAAAGACAAGATTGTGGTAGGACACGCCATCCACAATGACTTCCAAGCCCTGAAGTACTTCCACCCGAAAGACAGGACCCGAGACACCAGCCAGATCCCTGTGCTGAAACAGAGGGCAGGGCTGCCCGTCAGGGCTAGCGTCTCCCTCAAGAGTTTGGCCAGGCACCTGCTCCGGAAAAAGATCCAGGTAAGCACCAAGAACCTCGAGATGGGGAGCAGTTCCTGGGTTTGCTACAAGCCTGTGTGGTCATCCTGGTCCCCCCATCTCCATGGGTGCTCTCTGTGAGATGGAGATGAATCTTGTTCATCCTGTGCTCCTAGCTATGATCAAGCTCGGGGAGCCCAGGACCTCCCAGGCTGACCATTAAGTGGCTCAGTAAAGCAGGGACAGGACCTGTGCCCTCCAGAAAGTGCTTGAGATGCATGTATCTCCTGGGCTGCATCAAACCTTTGCCGTCTCCAAAACCCCCAGCACTTGTGTCCTTCCGAGCAAGCAGACAAGGTGACCTGTTGGATTTTTGCCAAACCCTTTTTCTAATGAGGCTTTTCTCCCTTTGCTCAGGACGGCTGCAAAGGGCACTCATCGGTGGAGGATGCTCAGACGGCCATGGAGCTGTACAGACTGGTGGAGGTGCAGTGGGAGACAGAGCTGGCTCGTAGTCTGCCCCCCCGGCCCCCCAGCCCCCTCACAGACCCCACCACAGACAGCAACCAGTACATGGATGACCGGTACTGGCCCACAGACCTGACAGCAAGCAGCCTGTGATGGGGGACAGCGTTTCCTCTACGTGTTTGGGGCCATCCTGATGCCTTCAGCTATTAAAGGTGGAGGTGGCTGCTGACCTCCTTCCCCGCTTGTGCCCACGTGCTCTGCCTGGCCCCTGGCCCTGCTGCGGACAGCAGCACAGAGGAGTCAGACGCCCCCAGCCCCACTCAGGGACGGAGAAGTGGTGGCACTTGGACACTGGTGATCTCCCAAAAATGTTGTCTGCAGCCTCTTGCTGTCGCACAGAAATGAGCGCTGGGGCTGCGCCGTGTTCATCTGTCACTCGGTGCTCGGGGATGAGCAGGGCCCCGGTGCCAGCCTGGAGGAGCCCCGTGGGCATGCGATACCTGCGGCGGTGGGCTGGGGCTGCCAGGGCACCTCCCGTGTCCTCTGGGAGGGGATACCCCCATGGTGGGCGAGTGGCAAGTCTCCCCGTGGGGGGGCTGATGGTGTCTTGCTGATGCCCAAAGGGTGCAAACCTTCCCGGGCCAGTTAAACAACCAGTTGCCTCCTCACTTTCTTTGCACAGTGAAGCCTGAAAAGAAAGTCTGGGTCTTATCAATGTCCAGGCCGGACAAGAGCACAGGATGCACTTCATTTTAAATAGACTACTCGCATATTTGTCCAATTCTGAATTAAAAACTGTTCTTGCAAAACCCTGGTGTGCGTGTTGCGTGGTCTGATCTGGCAGCTCTCCAGGAGGGAGAGGGCAGGGATGGGGTCGGCAAGGGGTGGGCATACGCTGCCCATGCCCTGGGCTCTGCCCCAGTGCTTAAAACCCACCTGCAACCAGAAAAGGTGCTTTGAGTGGCCTGATGGTGACTGGAGGGAGCAGTTCCTTGAGGTATGGGCTGGTCCCCTCTGCGCTGGGGACATCCCTGTGAAGGCAGGAGGAGCAGGGGATGGGCTCACCCCCAGCCCTGCTCTCCAGAGCTGCCGGTTGCTTGGAGAAACAGAGGAAGCATCCCACTGCGTCACCCTCCAGCAGCTGGGCTGTCCCAGCTCGGGGAGCTCCCCGTGTAAAGGAGAGGCGCTGCTGGGATTTGCCCACCCTGCAAGGCAGCATCCCTGCGCACGGGGTCTGGGAGCGAGAGCCGTGCCTGCTCTGCGGGGTGGGGATGATGCTGAGCTGCGGCGTGGGCTGCTGTGACAGCGCAGGGATGGCAGCCAGCACTGAAATGAGTCCATGTCCCCCACGGCCAGGCTAGACAGGTCCCAGGCTTTTCCCGGCGGCCAGGGGGAGGGAAGGAGAGCTCAGCCCCAGCCTTGGGAAGCGGCCAAGGAGCCGGGTGACGCAGGCACACCTGACGCACACATCGGTGCCATTACAAGACGCATCTTGCACTTCCCGTCTTAACTCCTCCCTGCCCAGCAGGGGAAGCCGGGGACAGCTCAGAAACACTTCAAAACATATCAGACATGTCCAAAAAGCTCTGCCGTCCAGGTGGCCCAAGCACAACCTTCCTTCAATAGAAATAATAATGACCTGGGCTGCGCCCTGAGCTCAGGGTCTAGGCACTTTTCACCAGACCTGGTAGGAAACGTGGTTTTTTTTTAAATCCTGCTCGTGGCAGTCTGTCCCAGGCATGTTCCTGATGCAGCAAGCTGTAAAACCCAGCGGCCACCACCCTCCGTGCAAGCCTCGGGGTGCAGCTTAGCTGAGCCCCAGCGCGACACCGTGCAACCTCAGCAGGACCCGGTGGGGTACGGGAGGGACCTGAACCCCATGGGGGCACCCATGGGGGTACAGGAGGAGCATGGCTGGCACAGGTTTTTGTCCATTTCCTCCTCTCTGCCATTTCCACCTCTGCCAAGGTGGCAGGAGGGAAGCAAAGCTGTGGGAAAGGTGACAGGAGCTCAGTGGGTCAGCAGACAGCACCATCAAGATGGTGGCATCCTGAAGCTGACGCAGCAGCGCTGCCTTCTGCTCCCGGGAATGCAGACCTGGAGGAAGGGCACAGCAGAGGGATGCTTTGCTCATGGCCATGTAGCCTGGCCTATATAACTGCATCCACTCGGGGAGTACGAGGGGAGCTTGCATGGGGCACCCCACGGCTCCCGGCTTGTTTGTCCATCTGAGCCCCCCTTGTTGTCCCCCCAGCCCACCCTGTCTCGCCACCCCAAAGCACTGACTTGCCCTAAGCCACGTGATGGCTCAGTGTGAGACACGGGTGTGTTGGGATGAGGCTGGAGAAAGTTGCAAAAGGAGGTGGAAGGCCACCAGGCTTTATCAGCCTGTGACTCAGCCTGCCTTGCCCTCAGCCAGCGGCGAGAGGAAGGCATAATTAAGGGGAAAAAAAAAAAACATTTCTGAAGTCTTGACCATCCAAACACTTCAGTGAGACCCGCTTCCAAAAGTAAGCTTGGGCTGGGCTCCAGGCAAGGGACAGATTTCTCTAAGCATTCAGCCCCTGTGATCCAGGGCAGCTTTTTCCCTGCCTGCCCACGGCAGAGCCCCCCAGCCTGCCTGCACGGCTGCCCGCGTGCCCTCCTGGCAGCACAGCCCGGGGCTTGCACGGTGGCATGAGGTGCTGGGAAAGTCCCAGGCCGCCTCTGAGAGCTTGTCCCCGTCACTACTACACTGATCTAACCCCCCTGCTGAAATACCCCCCTGCTTTGGGGGCAAATTTAAAGGCAGCAACACAGGCAAAGGCTGGCTGCCCTTTGGTGCTCACGTGTCCTGCAGGCTTCGCTTCTTCGTCACCTCCAGCTCTTGGGGAAGCTGAGAAACAAATTTGGGGGGGTCAATCCCCATTTACATCAGATTTAAAGGGCTGTAAAAACCCCAACATTCTGCTCTGCAAGCCCCCAAGCCCCCTGAAGCAGAGCTCCTGAGGAGCAAACCCCGCCATGGAGGATGAGGGGTGGTGGCAACCCGCTCCCTGCCGATGAAGCGATGTTTGCTCTGAATAATCTGAACGGCAACTTTCAGCCTGTTTGCACCCGGTGAACCCTTCACGAGCTAATCAGGATTTTCACAGGTGTTTGTGAATATTCACCTACATGCCAGGGAGTTGCTATGGCTGAAAGCAGCCAACCTTTGCTCTGGTTCATCACCCAAGCAACCCGCTGGTGCTCGTGCTGGGAGGCTGAGCATCTTTAGGCAGGCTGAGCATCTTTAGGTGGATGAAGGAGAGCTGGGCTGGCTCACCATTTACGCTAAATTTCGTGATAATTGAAGAATCTGCAGAAAACTCAGCCGTTGTCTCAATGACCCTGAATAATGATTAACCCAAACCCACGAATCCAGCAATGGGCTTTTTTATCAGAGGGAAAACATTGTCAAATGAGTTTTTTCCAGCCAGCTGCGAAAGCAGGTAACTGATAAGCCCGTCACTGGAGTGGGGCTGAGCCAATGGGAGCCGATGGCGACAGCTTTTACTTCTGTCTAGCAACAGCTTCTCCTTGAGCAGCAGACAGCGATTCAACACTTTCCCTTGCTTTTATTGAGCTCCCCCTTTCCTGCCCTCCTGCTACATGGAGGTTTTCATGGGGGACACCCAGAAACTGAGTTTCGCGTGGATTGTCCCCAGTTTTCTGCATGTTTTCGGTGTCTATTCCTATCCGGCATGGCAAAAGCTTTGGAGCTGTAAAATAGGATGCATGCCCCCATCCTGCCTTTCCCTGGCTCTGCTCTCACCCTGCCTTGCCCGTGCACCCGGGGCTCTGCCTCTGCTGGGTGGGTGTCAGATCCCGTAGGGTGCTTGAAATAGCACCGTAGCAGAATTGCAGCTGTACCGGGAGACCCCACGCCAGGGATGTGTCTGTCTCTCCCACCCTGCATTGCCAGCGCCTGGCCTGGTCCAGCACCAATCCCGGCTGCCAGGGGCTGTTTGCATGGGGACCACAGCTGGGAGCTGCACCCCGGGATCGGGGCATGCCACCGCATGCAGGGAGGGTTTGCTTTGATGCTGGCTCTGGTTATCACAACACGGGTGGTTGCAGTGCCACTTAATCCCCAAATGTCTCAGGGTGGAGCAATGCCGGTACCTAATAACAGCCCAGAGCAAGCCGCTATCTTGGGGCAGTCTGTCCCCTCGCTGTGGGGACACAGAGGGACAATTCACCCCGTTTGCAAGCAGAGAGTGGAGGCTTCGCTCGGGCGACTCGCCAGAAACCAAACCAGTCGCAGCAGAGGGAGGAACTGGCCTCCCTGTGCTCCCCGCCCCATCGGTACCCCCACCTGCCATCGCCCCACTCCGCCCCGAGCGTGAATTAGAAGGCAGAAAACTCGCAGTCGGCTATAAATTAAAATCTCAGGAGCCTTAATAACCTGCTTGGCCGGAAGAAGCGAATAGGTGTGATGTGGAAATGAATAGGTACATCTGGCAGCCGCTTAGCACTTCGGCTGCAGGAGGGGTGTGCGTGTGCATGTGTGCGTGTGCATGTGTGTGCGTGTGCGAACCGCCGGCACAGCCTCCCGGATTGGCTGCAAAACCCCTTCCCGACCAATGCCGGGGACCAGGGTGGCCTAGCAACAGCCTTTCCCTAATGAAAAACAAGCCACTTAAGCATCGTGACTATCTGCGGATGAGAGGAAAAGGCACAATTCCCGGCACGCCCTATCCTCCCCAGGGAATCAGCCCCAAAGGGGGCTGCAAAGGCTGCGCTGGACAGGCTGGGGTGGCCCGACCCAAGTACCCGTGTACCCCTCAATCCCTGCTCCGCGGACACGTTGGGTGCACGGGAAGGGTTTGCTGCAGGCACAACACAAGGAAGTCCCTGGGGGAGAAACCCCCTCCCATTCAGCCATGGCTCCATCCCCACGTGCAGGCAGCCTGGGTGCCGGGCTCACTCCCAGCATGGCAAGGCGACCCCCATCGCAGGCACCCCACAGCCCTGCACCCATGGGGCGAGCTGGGGGCTGGATGACAAAGCCGCTGAAGATGCCACCTTTGGGGCAGGAGGGGTTCATGGGGTGCAGTGCTGGGGGCATGTGGGGCACTCCCCAGCACCACCGGGTAAAGGAGGAGCTGAGGAGTTGGTCACCGCTGTGGTCTTGCTTGGAGGTGTCACCTTCCCATGTCCCTGCCCTGGGATTCTCTCCTCCAACAGCTGCCCAGGGAAAGGGCTCTGAGGACAGCAGGGTCAGATGCGTGAGCATAAGCCCATGCCTTAGCGACAGCCTCCCTGCAAGTCAGCTCATAAAATAACTGCTGAGGTTATGGCCAGGGGGGTCAGGGGCTGGCCCTGGGGTCAGTGGGCATGGGGACACGTTGCAGGAGGCAGGCTGGGAGCTGGGGACGATGGCAGAGGACACGAGGCACAGCATTGCTTTTGGGCTGCGGAAACTCCTCTTCCTTGGGGAACGGCGAGATGCAGGTCAGCTCTCTCCCGGCAATGTGTACAACTCCCAGTAAGGCAATGGGGGGAAAGGACCCAGCTCAGCCCACCCAGCACTGGGAGCAGTAGTAGCGTGGCATGGGGTTTCCTCCATCCCCAGTCACTGGATCGTTTCAGGGAGCTTTAAGCTCTGCACCAACCCTGTGGTCTTTCAGCCTGCTTTTCCCTGTACCAGCTCACCCTGGGGATGACGGGGAGATGTTACAGCACCTACGGTGGTTTTTAGATTTTCTAATTCAAAAGGGAGGTTTCAGCTCAGCTGAAAGCACAGCCCCTGCCTCCAGCTCAGACCTGCCCCACAAGAGAGCTGCCTGCACCACTCCGCTCCCGCATGCCCCTCGCAAAGCATTAAAAGTAACTCTTTATTATTTATATTTTTTTTCCCAAACAAGTAAACAAAATATCCTCATCTTTCCAATGCCACCTGACCGGGGAAGAGCAGCAAGTGTGGTATGCCCCCGGTCAACATCTCTGCCGCGATGGATGAAGCGCAGCGAAGGCTTTTCTCCGGGGGATCCTGATGGAGAAAATTAAAAAATAAATGGAGCTGGGGGAAAACACAAAACATGACTCTCCGCTCCTCTGGGATGACCCCCTGGGGAGACCCCCCCGGTTTTCACTCCATTTCTGCCCGTCCCAGGTTTGTGCGGTCCCGGCTGTTCACTAGATGGTGCCCGCGGGCTGCTGGTTTCCGAGTTATCCCCTCGCAGGCTGGGGATGGGACAGGGCCCGGCTCTGCTCCGGCTTCCCAGGGTGTGTTTTAGGCAGGTCACAAGCACAAAAGGAGTGTGAAAGCCACTTAGATCACGCAATTATATCCCTGCGCTTTTTGGGGGCTTCGGGGTCTGGGTCTGGTAACGCACTGCAAGCACTAGCCTCTGTCCCATCTCCTGGGTCTATCCGAATCCCTCAGATATTATATATTTCTGCCACTGTGAAGGTGGTTTACATCCCCAAAACGGGGAGAGAAGATGGGATGGGCAAAGAGGCAATTCCATGGTGAATGTATTTAAGTAGCTACTAACAGTCCACAGCCGTCACCAAAACACCGTGTACAGCCGTCGTTCTGCAGCTCCGGCGGAGGCGGGACAGCGG
>NW_009212918.1:0-676 GCF_000690835.1 Fulmarus glacialis | reverse complement strand
CTAGGATGATATTTATTCATTTAGAAATGTAAATCAATGGGCATAAAGCAGCACTAGCTGTCTCCGTTAGGGAGGAGCCCTGCCACGGAGCAGGAGGATGCGACGGGACAGGGATGCAGGGCATCCGTGGGGACATCCATGGACCCAGGGCAGGAATAGCTGGGGCTGCTGCAGGTCAGCGCTAGGTCTGTTTGCCGTCCCGGGAGGTCACTGTTTGCATTTGGCCTTCACCTGGCCAGGATGGAGACTTTCCCCTTTATTAGAAACCACTCCCGCCTTTATTATAAAAACCCCCCCCCGCCTTTATAAAATGGAGATCCCAACCACGAGTGGCAACTTCCAAGGGCCAAGTCACACAAGACCACTCTGTGGTGGCACTGTAGGACGTGCCAGCATCCCCCTTCATCTGCTGGTCTCTTAAAATAGCAGAATGATGGAAAAGATCAAAGCCAGAGCTACACAGAGCAGCATTTGTTGTCGCTTTAAGATGGCATTAGTATGCAGTTCTGGGTGAAAAAGTTGCTTCAAAAACCGTTTCTTGTTGCTGCTCATCTCTGCCCTGCCCCAGGCAAACCCTGAGTCCTGCCCGTGTGCGGGGACTCACACTGCTCCGGGTCCTGCAGAGCCGTCCAGACATTGGGGTCTGAGCCACAAAGCCCAGGGACTGCTCCTCATT
>NW_009212917.1:506-836 GCF_000690835.1 Fulmarus glacialis | reverse complement strand
GGCGACGGGCCACCAGCCGCCCGCCTCCCGGCGTTCCCGGCTTCTCTTCAGACTGTTAAAAAATTTCCCTTTGCAAGCAGGGAATTCAGGGACGACCAGTGCTGGGCTGAGATTAGCGTCTCTGCGTTCAGGAGTCGAGTTCAGTTCTGTTCAAAATTAGGAGAAATAACCAGGCTGTGCCGTCTGAGGCTGGCAGCCCACCACTTGATCCTTGCTAGGCCTTGCCTCCATAGCTGCTTAGAGAACACTGTAATCAGTCGCAATCACTTGTGATTTTATTTTTTTTTTTTTCTTGGTGCTTAGGAATGTTATTTTTCGTGGAAGGGGGCG
>NW_009212917.1:0-472 GCF_000690835.1 Fulmarus glacialis | reverse complement strand
GAATGGAAGGGAGTGATAAACCCTGAAACCAGCCCTCAGCTTTTCTTCCTGTCTGAACCGATACGCGGCCTCGGTTGTCGGTGGAAAGTGCCGGCTGGGTACCTGCAGCCCTCGGGGAGAGGGAAAATAAACATACGTGGTGGCCGCAGATTTCGTTGAGTATAAATATTGTGAATGAGCTGTCAAGAAGGAAAGGAAAGTGATGATAACCTGGTGCAGCGTGTTAGCTTTAGCGCTCGCGGGGACCGGGAGGTTTTGTGTGCGTTTTCGGCTGGATTTGCTGCATTAGGACCTGCAGCGGCTTTAGCTGCAGCCACGGGCAGGTTCGAGCACTGAAAATAGGAAATGTTTTGCTGATGGCCGCGCTCAGGGACCTGCTGGTGGAGGGGGGTGGAGGCCGTCGGCAGCTGGAGGTGTCACGGCCGTGCAGGCGTCGGGGTCTTCCTCCTGCTGACCAGAGGCGGGAGCGGCC
>NW_009212916.1:4127-7067 GCF_000690835.1 Fulmarus glacialis | reverse complement strand
GGCAGTTCTGCGCTGCTGCCCTTCTCAGGTTTTTTGGTGTTTAGTTTTGTTTGGCTCTGGAGCAAAACTGAAGCCCTCCGAGTAACCATGAGACAGCGTCAAAGCATCCTCTTGCAGCTGCACAGCAGTGCTTTCATCCCATGTGTCGCCATGCTTTGGGCACTGATGGACACCCTGGTGCCATCAGAGCCATTTGTCACCCCTGGGCGCTCAGGAGCAGGGGTTGGAGCTGCCTCCACCAGCCATAACCACCATGCTGCAAACCAAAACTCCCTGCAGCGAAACATCCTCGGGAGCCATATGGCATCTCTGAGGCTTTGATCGAATTGAATGAAACCCAAAGCAGCCCAGCAGGTTGTACTGCGAGCCGCAGCGAGCCCGGGGGGGGCCTGTCCTACCCTGCTTGGGGCGCGCAGGCTGCCAGCCCGGGCATTAACAAAGTGCCTTAGGGTCTCCTGCCAGTGCCCGGTGGAGGTGCTGGCGGGATCGGGGGGTTTGCATGTACAGGAGGATGGTTTTGTGGTCAAGTGATACAAGTGGAGAGAACAGCATCTCAGGCTGAGGTTTCAAATAGCCAGCAGACAGAAGGTGGGTCAGGGGAGCTTGGGGATACGCACTGTTTGCTCTAAGCCCGGGCCATTAAAGCCACGATTCAAACCTGTTCTCGGGACCAAGGCGGGCTCCGCCAAGCCACCATGAATTGCAGGAGATCCCTGACCTGAGCTGTGCTCTTTCAGGTGGGGATAAACAGTCCTGGAGCACATTGGAAGGAGAGGTGGACTTGTGTCTAACCTGCTGGTGTCCACCAAAACAAGTCCCAGATCCACAGAGGCCAAAAAAATCACCCCGGAGGATTTCTCCTGGATTTTACTCACACTTCACTGCAGTACTTTGCGATGCTTTGAGTTTGCTGTGGAAAAATAAGCAGCCCAGATCTGTTGAATCTCCAACCTTATTTAAGCGTTTACTGTCTGGTCTCCAGGGCAGAGCCATCTTCCTACGCTGTGGGGCAGGCTCAGCCCTGCCCCTGGTAGGACGGGGTGGTGGTGAGCAGCATCTCCCGCCGCCGGGACGCGGCAGGCTAGAGGAGGGATGTGTGCCCTCCTGCCTGGAGCCATGGGGAGGGCAGAGAAACTGGCTGATCTCAGGGGACTGGCCAGAAAGGGCAAGGACCTGGTGCAGAGGGTGGATGTTTAATGTTGCAAAGGTTTCTGGAGGTTTGGTTTGTAATTCTCATTATGTAAAAATGCTTGATTTCAGAGTTTGCTCTAAAAGAAAGTGGGGGGTGGAGTTTCTGACTGATTATGGACTCATTTTTTAATTGTGTACCCATAATGTGATGTCATGCAAAAAAAATGTAACCCCTACAGAAACTCATTTCAAAATGAATTAACTGCAACATTTTTTCAGTCTTTGTCTAAAAGGGATGTTTCAGTATTACTGGGACTTCCCTTCTTCCCCACCTCTTTTCACCAGAATACAATATTCTGATGTAATTGATGGGGCATTTGGACTCTGATAGCATTTGCTTCCACCCAGTTTCTTGTGAAAACCCTCCTGCTGCCTTGCAGAGCTACATGAAGGTACGTAAGCTATACTTCCCCACTTTCTCCATCCCAGAAGGAGGATGGGAACTGGAAAATACCTCCAGTTCCTCACTAAAGGGGTTGCGGCCATGGGGCTCTGCACAAAACATCTCTGGCAATGGGCTCTTGCAGCAGTTTTATCTGCTCGCTGGGCTGAAAATCGTGACCTCGGCCATTGCAGCAGATGCTCTCTGGAAGCACTCTGCAGTGAAATCTGTTGAATAGCAATAGCAGAACCGATGGAATAATTTATACATCTGAACTAGCAAAGATATTAATCTGCCTCAGGGACAAAAAAAAAAATCCTGTGAAACTTCTAGGGGCTTTGTTTGGTTTTCCTGCACCTGAAGAGGCTCTTAGGCCTGTGCCTTGTGCTTCTGCATCGCTGCGTGGCGGAGAAACCCTGGCACAGAGCGGCCACTTCTGCTAATAACGGGAAAGTCGGTGTTGGTCCTGCTGTCAACGGGCTTTAGCGTGGAGAGAAACCTTCACTAATCAGCTTGCTTTGTACATTTTTACAGCAAAATAAAAGATGCCTGGAATTATTTGTTGGTCACCAGGCAAATGTTTTACTGCTGAAATGTTCCAGAGGCCGTTTACAAAGTCTTGATTGACAAAAGTGCTGAAAACTTACAACCTTCCACATGCCCTCCCCTCCCCAGAAGCAACCCAGGCCCAGGGCTGGGATGGGAGGTGGAGATGATGGAGGTGGAGATGACAGAGATGGAGATGGAGGTGGAGATGATGGAGATGGAGGTGGAGCCGCCTCCTGCAGGAGCCGCAGGGGTCACCCGGGGCTGAAGAGTGGGGAGAAGCTCATTTGTTATGCAAATGTCTGCTTGAGCCTGGCGTATACAGTGGAAAGCTCTTGAATTATTTTAAGCAGAGGACAAAAGTTCTTTCCCTCCCCCTATCATCTTGGATCCTTGTAAAAACAAAACAAAACAGAAACCTCTGTGTGACCCATCTGACAATGATCAGCACTCGGCTTTCCTGGCAAGACCGTGGTGGCCGGGAGTACACAGGCGCATGGAAATAGAACAATTAAGAAAAAAACTGTATTGGAAGCAGCCGAGCTTTATTTTATCTCGATGACAGCACGAACTAATCATCCTCCAGCCTTATCTCCGTGAGCGTGCAGGGGTCCGGCATGCTGCAGGGACTGTCCCTGGGTGATCAGCAGAGATGCTTCCCCGCTGCCTACCTGGGGGCGAGGGCAGGCTGTGGCTCAGCCCAGGCTCTCCGGGTGAGGAGGGGAGCAGGGGTGGCTATTTTGGATGCACGAAGCACTTGCAGGCCAAAAGTTCAAGCTGGCAGCCTGGCTCATGCAGAAAAGCCACCCGTGCACAGCGGC
>NW_009212916.1:3151-3985 GCF_000690835.1 Fulmarus glacialis | reverse complement strand
CCCAGCCGCAGCTTTGCATCAGCAGATGTGCATTTCACGGCTGCTAAGAAAATCCTGTCAGTATTTACATAGCAGCGAGGGGTGCCGAGGGACAAAGCGGAGCCTTTCCCATGCGGGCTGCAGGACGCTGTTCCCATGGCGAGAGCAGCCAAACCCGTGCCGTTATGAGGGGATGGCACTGCCCACACTCTGCCCACCGGGAGCCACAGCAAAAACCTGTTTTCCAGACAGATTGCACCTCTCCGGAGTGGTTTTCCTGAGCCAAGTTCTCCCCTGGCCTCGGCATCCCCATGCCCCCACACCGTGTGAAACCCAGGTGGGCAGCTGAGCTCTGGCGTGCAGAGGGCTGGTTAAACTGGGGATAATTCAGCTTTTAAAAAGGGGGACGTGCAGGGCTTGGCCCACAGACAGACCTGTATTTTGGGGATACCAGCACAGCAGAAGGCGCCAGGAGGATGCGAGGCTTAACTAACGTGAGCCTTTTCGGGTCCGTGACTAGTCATGTCAGTCACTGCCTGGGAAGCAGTGATGTCCGCCTGCCTCTTCCCCTGCCTGGGGCTGTGTGGGGCACAGAGGGGGTTTGGGTTTCCCCGCACACCCATTCAGCCCCCCCAGAGAGTCATGCTGGTTCTGCAGCCCCACGGCCAAATGTGGGTGTAGCAAAAGAGCCCCTTCCTGTGGGGCTGCCTGCCTCGCCAGGCGGCTGCTGGCCGGTGCCGGCACCGCACTGGCACAACGTGGCCATTGACGGGGGAACCTCGCTTTTTCCACAGCGAGCATGTCACACGGGGTTGCTTCCAATGATTCCTGCGTGGGGCTTCCCTGTGGCCTCAT
>NW_009212916.1:1345-2975 GCF_000690835.1 Fulmarus glacialis | reverse complement strand
CGCCCCCCCCCCTGCCTCTGGCTTTGCAGCTGCCCGGAGACACCCGGGTCCCCAGGGCTTTGCTGCTGTCACTGAGGGAGGTGAGCGAGGCCAGGGAGGCTGGTGAAAACCCTCAACAAGCCTAAACAATCCCCCAAAAACCCCGGCCAGCTTGGCAGAGTTAAGTTCAAGCTGGTGCGGGCTCTGCCAGCTCCTCAGCCCAGCATGAGCTTGCATCCCGGCATCCCGATGGTGCACATGGCATCACTGCAAGCTCACGGCTCGCCTCGTCCCCGGCTCAGCGCTCTCCTCTGCAGGGGAACCAGAGGCACTTGGCCGTTACGTGTGGCAGTGGCCGCATGTGGCAGGGGGTGAGGCGCCGGGCCGGGGGGGGGTTTTTTTTGATGAGCCGCCGTGCTGGCAGTTCCCAGTCGCACCCCACCATCTTGCCTTGCTGCTGCTGCCTCGTCTCATGGGAGCCCGCGGGCGTGGGAGAGGAGGCAGCGCGTCCCTCCCCGCGGGGAGGTCCGGGCAAAGCCCCTCGCCATCGTCCGCACCACGGGGTGAGAGCAAAAAGGCTTGTTCCAGGGCCACAAGCTAACTGGAGCGAGCTCAGCTGCTGTTACTAGTCATATCATGAATAAAAGAATTAGTATCACAAATAAAAGAGTAAGCATGGTGTGCCACAACAGCCCAACCTCAGAGCCTAACAGTGACCGGCTGAGACTGAAGGTGACACTGGGACCTGCTTCATTTCCTTAGTGCCATGTCTGTGCTGCAAATTCTCCACTGCAATTCTTCACTGCTTAAAAGCAGTTGCTCTCATGGGCATTTTTGAAATGGTTAGAAAAATCTGTGTGGGCATTACAATGTTTGTTTTCTCTGATGACTATTTTTAATCTTGTTTTCCATTTTAAAAAAAAAAAAGCAAGCTCAAGATAGATATGAATTGAAACTGTGCCTTTAAATACAGCATGCTAATAGCTGCACAAAACTAAACACAGAATTAGGGAGAGTTGGAGTATGTGCTAAAAATCCGTGAAAGGCTAAAGCCTTTTACGACGCTCCCACGCTCTGTTGGCAGCACTGCCGAGAGCCCAGGGACCAAGGCCTGGGCACTGCCCTGGCGCCAGAGGGGTTAAAGAAGTGGGATCACCCTGCGAGGAGGGAGCTGGAGCTGGAGCTGGAGCTGGAGCTGGAGCTGGCCTTTCCAGGAGAGGATGCTGGCATCAGCTTCCTCAGTCTTCCCCATGGCACCCAGCCTCAGAGAGCTGCCGGTGTGCCTGGGGCTCTCCGCTTTTGTTCCCTTGCCGGGGACTTGGCCAAGTGACATTCGGCCCCAGCCAAAGGAGGGATGGCCAAGAGCGCACAGTGCTCCTTGCAGCAAGCTGGGGGCGGGGGGCCCTGCAACAGGGACAGGGGCACCCCAAAAGCAGAGGCAGTCTTGCTCCGCAGCGCTGGTGGTGCCATGTCGCACTCGGTGCCGTGCCAGCCGGAGAGCACGATGCTCAGGGACAGGAGCAGCTCTGCACATGTCCTCCTTTGGTTTTTAGGAACAGAGCAGGGGTTTTAGGAACCAGCATTCCCCGGGGAATGTCTGAAGCCGGGGAGGGAAGATGGGGGCCGGCGGCATGTGAGAAGAGGGGTGGCA
>NW_009212916.1:909-1119 GCF_000690835.1 Fulmarus glacialis | reverse complement strand
CCGGTGCAGCCGTGAGCGCGTGCTGCGGGACATGGGCATGAACGGGCACTGGCCTGACCCAGCCAGCCCTTCTGGCAGCTTTCCAAGGGGGCAGATAAAAAACAGGTATCTGAGCCAAAATCCCAGCCCAGGTCTGAATCAGGGGAGCGCCAGGCTTCGCTGTGCTCCCGGCGTCACCCAGCCCACGGGGCGGCCGAGGACAGACCTTGG
>NW_009212916.1:558-867 GCF_000690835.1 Fulmarus glacialis | reverse complement strand
CTAAACTTTGGATCATCCTAAACAGGGTGATTTATCAGATGAAAAATGCTGCCTACTGTAGCCACCTTTCGCCCTGGTTATGCCCCAGGGAGCACAGGGCATCGAGCGCAGAGGCACGACGAGTGGGCCAGGGTGTGTGCCCTGTGGTTGCCAGCACCACCAGCTCCCGCTGGCTCCCGGGGGAGGGCGAGGGGGTGCTGGGCTGGGGGGACTGCAGACGAACCCCCCACACCCCTGAGGTGAGGGCAACTCTACAAACACTCAAACCGGCAGCACCAGCCCCCCACTGCTGCGAGCCCAGGGTTCTTG
>NW_009212916.1:0-261 GCF_000690835.1 Fulmarus glacialis | reverse complement strand
TTTTTTAAGCAGCTCAGCACAGAAACCTGTAGCAGCCGGGACGCACTGCAGACACCCACGGAAGCTGGGAGTGTGCAAATGGTGTGTGCTGGAGCTCAGTGCCTTGCACGTATGGAGCCCACCGTGTCTGATAGGGATGGGAAGAGGAAACGCTGCGTGAGTGTGTGCTTGTGTGGGCAAGAAGGGGAGAGGGAAATCCAGAGTCCTCACTGTGCCAACAATCTGGCAGTGCCTCACTTGCACAGAGACCTCCCCCCCCCC
>NW_009212915.1:8221-27264 GCF_000690835.1 Fulmarus glacialis | reverse complement strand
TGGACTTGATCTTAAAGGTCTTTTCCAAATAAACAATTCTATGATTGTATGATTCTATGATTTTCCTTTCCAAATCTACCTCTTTTTCCCTTCATGACAACTTTCCCTCTAACTTGCCCCAAACAGGCTCAACTCTTTCCTTTCACATGTTGTACATTCCTTCTGCTCCCTCTTGGCAACCGAACCTACTTCAAAAGCCCTTTCCCTTTCCCACATGCCTGCCAGGCTGACACCTCCTTGACACCAAGCTCATTACCCCTCCCAGACAATTCTCCCCACCGTCAAGAGCCTGGAAACCCCTCTTCAGGTAGGCAGCCTACTCCCCAGACTCATAAGATCCCTGCATCCCCACCTCACTGGCTGAGTCTGAAGCAGTGGGGAACAGCTGGGAAAGGAATTTCACACGAAGGAAGCAAAGCCATAATTTAGAACTGGCCCTTCGCGGTCACAGGCTCCTCTCCTCCTCCCTGTTCATTCTGCAAAGGAAATGTGCTGACTCTGCAGAATCCCAACCTGCAGCATGTTGTAAACGATTATGCACAAAATGAAAATTGAGTGCTCAGCACACTATGAGAACAGACAGGCTTGCACAGCACCCACAGTGCTATGCCCATAAAAGCCAGTCAAGCTCTGTTTAACTCCAACAGTAGCCACAGAACTGAGCCTTGGGTTCTGTGCTTTGGTCACATTAATAGAGGTGCAGATGGTGACTGAAGGACACAGAGATGGGAGAATCACAACCTAAGATTAGGCAGGATTAAGGATTTTGTTCCCACCCCCAGCTCCTTTGTTATGTCTTTCCATCTCACAGCCAACAGAGGGGAAAAAAATCAAGCCAAGGTAGCTTCTGGGCTGTGATACACAGCCAGGGAGATGTTTGCGGAGAAATCAATGGCAAAACAAATTCCATCTGACTTCAGTAAGGATGGAGAGGGAGCCTTATTTACATCACGAGACACTAGACAAAACACTGCATCAGAAATTTTCACAGCTCCAGCTTTTCAAGAGTTTGTGCCCTCTGTTTTCAGCTGCACTTTTAGGAAATATTCAATTGGGTGTTAGCCTTAATTAACCCTGGTGCAGTTGCATTTCTGAAATAAGGGAAGGTTGTACTTTAAACAAACATCAAATGGGGCTTGTCAGCGGCAGGAAGAACATTGAGGAAAAGGAGCAGCTCTCCTGTCTGCGTACTTTAAATAGAGGATGCTGCATTTTGTGGCTCTTGGAGAAATACAAGCTCAATCTCCCTTCCTTGTCCATTCTGTTTTCCCTCGAACATACAGGCAAGTTGGATTTTGCTCTGAAAAAAGCACTAAATAGACTGTTGCTATAGCAACCAACTCCCTGAAACCCATTTATAATTAAGATGGTGGCCTAACCACCTTCAAAATACATCTTGCAAAACCCCCAAGTTTAAGCTTCCGGAGTAACAACTGAATGTTTTTACAGTGAGTCTATCTGATCAGGGCAAGGTTGGTTAGGTTAATTTGCAAGAGTGATTAGGTATTTGGAAGTAGTTTGCTACTAAGACAGCAAAAAGATGCCAGGAAACAGCAGGGTTGCAATTTAAGGCTTTTTTTGCTAGATTTCTTAAAGCTTCAATCAATAACAAGACAGTGCTTGAATCATCTCAGCTCTCAAAAGTACTCTTCAACTATAATCTGTAAAATTTTGGAACACCTAATGAATCATGCTTACAAATTTAAAAATGCCCTTAGCTTTTTTTCACAACTCAAAAGCTGTTTTACTTAAAAATCATGTAATGAAACTAATAAATGATTTTTCTGTTAGAGAAAGGTATGTTAGTTTTCCCTTCAGTGTTTATTAAAGGAGATGACAGCTAGACTGTATGATTGAGTGCAGCCCTTAAAACACAAATTAACAATGGATGAGGTTCATTTAAAAATGGCATTTATTGCCAATTGAGGGCTGTATGATGCAAATGATAGAAATGTGAAGGCTTTATGTTATGAGATTTTATAGAGATAAACATACGTACAGACACTTAAAAGGAAGAATTCTCTCTATTGCTCCCTTGACCTCTGAACCTTACACATTTTGTATTATTAAAGATAAAGATAGCGTACCCATCAGTGTATATAGAAATTGTAATGCCCTTGACCCACAGTGATTCAACCAAATAGCCATCAAACTATACAAACATAAAATGCTGGGGCGGCTTATTGTTTCCCAAGTAAGACTAGTCCCTATTGCAGTGTATTTCAATCTTACTTAATTAAAGGACCATTTAGTCTTTGAAATACTTAAAAAAATCCAAAGATGAAGCAGCCTTTTAAAAGAAGTCCAGAGACGAGGCAACTTTCATTTAATTGAATAAAATTTAGTCTAAATATTGATTGTTCATACTTTACTTCCATTTTCCTACTTTTTGGTTTTTTTCTTGGAAAAATGTATGTTTTTCTCTTTATTTTCTCAATTGTTTTACTAGCCATGTTTTAACATTTTATAGACCAGTAGCAACCCCAGAACCCCAAACCGCAAACTGCTGCTCTGCAGTGTACTTTGGAGCCCTCCAAAAATTCTAGATTTCATGATCAGAAAAGGAAGGTTCCACCTTTCTTGTCACCTTCCAATAAAAGCTTCTTCTTTCTAGTGTGGTTCTACCCCTTATCAGTCACCATTGTCTACTGTAACACCGTTCCCACTCTGCTGTTCCTCTCTATGCCTTAACTGTGTTTTAGGGAAGCTGTATTTTTGCAAGGCCAAATCCTGTAGTTCATTTTCAGCCTAACAACCAGTAAACACCATTAGGAATTTTGATTGATTTAAACTGATAGGATACTGCTCTTAATACCTGTGGGATTTCCTCAGAAATCAATTTCACTAATCCCCATCATGTGTATGCTCATGTGAACCATGCCGCACTGAGCTGTGTTCTATCTCCCCAGATCAGCAGTGTAGGATTCTTCCCTGAGATGAAATGTGACCTATGTCAGGAGGTATGCTATCTTCCTTCATCTGCTAAAGAAAAAATGAAAAAGTCTATAATTGCAGTAACTATTATTGGTTACTAACTATTATTGGCCTAATCCTGAGTAGCAGAGTGACCTCAGCTGTATTTTGCCTTCTCTACAGATAGATGATTGAAATTCCATGTTGCCCACACTGTCAGACAGTGCTGGCAAAAAAAAAAAAAATTAAAAAAAAAATCTTTATGCTGAAAATCAACAGTGAATAATAAATCATTACCTTTATTATATGGTTATATATTTCAAGCTTTAGAGCTAAATTCTTGCAAAGTACAACCAGTCTCCTGTAGGAATGCACTCTAAAATTACATACTTTACTACTGCCACCCAGAAAAGGCCTGGGGGATAAGGGCAGGAGACAACCATAACAGAACAGCTGGGTTACTCTTCACCTGTACTGAGAACCAAGCAAGCCAGCAATGAGCAATCAGCAAAGGGAGGAACACAATCCTCTGCCAGTCAGCACCACTTGGCTTGCGCAGGTTGAATGTTGTATACCAGATGGCCCTTTTGGCAATTCAGGAAGCCACTGATGCGATTCCAAAATGGAGATGGTGGCCAGACCTCCTGCACCGAGCTACAGTTACTGTACTGAGCTGACACTGAGGAAGGAAGTTAAAGGAATGTTGCAACCTGTATAATCTTAAAAAGGGCAATGAAAATCTTTATGAAGTACTGGTATCTGGGAGACTACAAGTGAAACATTTTCAACAACCTAAGCAGCACAATTTAGCTATCCTATAGGCACTTATTTTGTTATACTTCTCAAGATCACATACCTCTTTCCTGCGTATGCCCAGGATACACAGGCAGTGTGCAAGACAGTTGGTCAACACAACATCTGTTTCTGTGTTCCTATGAGGCATACGTTTCTTCAACTGCTGACAGCTCTCCATTATTTGGGCTTTTCAGTAGGCTGGGAAGACCTGGATAGTGGAAAAAACATAGATAATATGGGCTCTCGGGAGGGCACTGCAGAGAACCAAAAGTTTTTTGCACGGAACAGCTTCCATCTGGCCTGGCCTGCTATAGCAGCTAAGAAACCCAGACAAACCTACATTCTGGGAGAGCACAACATCAGACATGGTACGTTCCCACACATTTACATTGTGGGGCACCTTAGCTAGCCCTGCGTGCACAGTCTGCTTAATCCACAATCTGAGTAACTGCCCACGGATCATGGAGCATTAACTGTAATTGCAAGTCCACTCACTGGTCACCTCTGACTCCATGCAGTGATTTGCTGAAAAGCGCTGTTCCCTGCAGTGCACAGGCCATGCACCATCCTTTCACATCCCCGTTTCACAATCTGCTTCACTGCCCAGCCATCTCATAGTTTCTTCATGCTAGCATGTCTGTGAGATAGAGTGGGCACAGACTTTGGCCCAAGAATCGCAGTGCTCAAATCAGCCGAATTGTTTAGTCTTTGAGGCCGGTTCTATTAATAAATGCACTGTTAGTCACTGTGATTTCTGATGGGATGCTACATGCGTTAAAAGAATGAATGCTTCACGTAGCTTCCAATTAGCTTGGAAATGTTTTCTGGTTCTTTGCCTAGAAGGACTCAGACAACAGTAGCGTTGTTAGAAATGAATTGCCACCTCCTAATGTTGAGTTACAAGAATTAGTGGCTTAGTAAACTCCGACTGACCTTCCTTTTTTTTTTTTTTTAATTACTCATGAAGCTTTTGAAAAATGCTATAAAAAAGATATTTTAAATTAACAGAAATTGGGACAGTATGTATTTAGAATAGATGAGTTTATTTGCATCTCTGTGGTACCAAACTATTGTTCAGAAAAAAAAAGACAGGATTCCTAAATATGTTTTAGACTGGCTTCCCCACTGGTCTGTAAAAAATCAGTTCAGCGAAACCAGTCTTTTTAAAGAAAACTGCCTTTTGGCAATTGTAGACCCTGAGCTCTCTCCATTAGAATGTGGTGCCAAATTTTCTTACTTCTAATCATCAGAATCAACCTCTTCACAATTCTGTGCTACTGCCCTGCTTCTGCTGCCTCTTTCACCTAGCTTAGCACTGATTCCTTTCTGCAGGAGGGGAAAAGATGCAGGCCTGAAGATAATATTGCTAGAAGCAGCATTAACTTTATGTGCTGTCCCCAGGAAAGAGGTTGCAGGGAGAATAGTTTCTTATCCACCTCCCTCTGTCTTTCTTTGTATGTTGTTTGGACACAAAGCTGCAAGACTTCCAGGAAGGTCTTCCAGGAAGGGACTTCCAGACCCTCTTCTGCTGCTACTGCTGCATCTGCACTCCTCTTATATATAGTTGCCTCAAAGCAGAGAGTGCACCTTACCCTTAACCTGACCTGCAGGCATTGTGATGTTGCCTCAGTCCTCATTTTATTTATTCAGCTCAGGAAATCTATAGAAAGTATTCTGTTATCTAATAAGAACCTCATATGGCAATCATCCATAGAATATAAATCAATAAATTTCCCCTAACGGCAATTTATCACTCATCGTATCATGCAGCAATCCACTTAGTATTATAATTAAAGGCACAAAAATTTAAAGTGAGCACAATACAATGAGGAATAATGGCCCAATACAAAACATTTCATAGTGGAAAAAAAATCCTACCATAAAGAGAGCTTTCTCTAGCACACAGGAAGAAAATCCTTAAGTCGATTAAGGGCCTAACTATTATCAAGTTAAGTGACATGAATATTGAAAACCTTGCTTTACTATGCTTTCTGACAGGAGATTCCTGGCTTCTTACAGGAAATAGTTACTTAGTTCCTTAGACATAAGTCTACGGTAACATAAATATCCAAAGCAGCATGATCAATTGAAAAAATTTCTACTAAGTTATAAATTGGCACACAGTATTTTCCTTCATGGTTTTGGGGCATCTCAGTGAGAATAAAAATATGTGTGTTTGTCAAAAAAATCAGGAAAGTTCATTGCTATAACTTTAATTTTTTTCTTCACTTTTTCACCTGTGCAGTTCACATAGTGGGAAGATAATAGGTAAAGTCTTGTTATTAGAACACTTTGCCAATTTTTCAGGTATGCTTTCAAATTTCTCTTCCATTAATTGGCAAAACTAGTAATTTCCCCAACTGCAACTGAAAATTAGAGATTTCTGAAGTGGCTTATTTAATGGGCAGTGGTGTTACATCTGCTTCTTCAAAAAGAAGTAGTTCCACTTTCCTGTGACTACTGTTTGATCTCTATTCATGCTGGTTTCCGCATTTAAAGTTGTTACTGGTGATGGGCTAAACTCCCTTCTACTGAACAATGTTAAAAATCAATCAATCAATGTTAGGGAAAAGCATAAACCAACCAATGCTGGCTAGCAATGGATCTGATTTTGCTTAAAGGGCTCAGGCCTTTCTTCGAACACAGTCTCTTAAGACGGGAAGGGATCACCGGCGGGACTCATTTCCTTCTGTTTTGTACACCACTGTCAACTACCTTCCAAAGTGACAACTCTGAATTCTCCAATAATTTATAACTTGGTATTATTTCTTAACCACATTTCCATGAACATAAATACCTAAGAGTATAAAGAGTACTGAATGATGTCCTTCGCTGATTTCTGGAAGCCTTGTGCTTTTTATGCCATGGGAGCTAACTGAAAACATTCACAAAATCTTTGTGTTTTTATCAAAATTGAGAATTTGGAAAACGTCTGCTCATCTCATCCATGGTACCAATGAGGTTCATGTCAACAGGTTTTACAGAATAGCAAGGCAAAGCATTAGACTCAATTTGTAACAAAATGTTGTAACAGAAATGACAAGATTCCAGAATTTCTTCGCAGTATTTCCCAAGGCTGAACTTACACCTTCCATAATTCAAGAGTCTTCCTGAGGAATTCTGTTCTCATAAATGAGAGAGGAAGAGAGATAGAGACAGTTATGATACACAGAAAGTTATGACAAAGAGAAATAGACAAATTTTTAGGATGGATACTTTTATTAATAGATTTGACACTAAACAGTTGCATTTATGTGAATATCCAAAACATCCACATTGGAGCAGATGAAAGCCCTGTTTATCTTCTCCCCAGTAGTGACCAGGAATGAATGCTTATGGAAGACAATAAAAATAGAGCAATCAGTGGTATTAAGCTATTTAAGCTAAGGGCAAACAATATTCATGTCATTGTATTTAATAAACAGACCTATCTTCCATTACCTATTTAATCTCATTTTGAAACAATACATACTTTTGGCTTCTATGACATTCTGTGCTAATGAATTCTACAGTTTAATTTTGCATTGTATGGGAAAAAAAATATGTACTTTACATCTACTGCCTCATCAATATGCAGGAGCCTATTACTCTCTGTATTCTGTGAAATAATCAATCATGGCCTTCTCCCCAGCTGTGTACCATTCACGGATTATGTTCACATTCCTAGCAGTCATCTTTCCAAAGTAACATACAAACATACATACAACAGGAATATTGACTATTCTCCTAGAACCTTACACAACTTACTTATACAAGTATCTTAATATTTTTCATCAGGTCATGAAAGCATAGCTGTATGCTATGTACTAGTGGAACTGAGGTATCATATGATATCACTTTCTCTTCTTTCTTCTCCAACTTTTTATTAGAAATTTTAACCATAAAATATAGAAAACTTAATTCTGCTCACTGTGTCTTTCTAACCTTCTAAGTGACTTTCCAAAGGGGATGTGAATGGAAACTTGAAAATGTGACAAATTATTCATTTATGATGTCTAAGTAACCACTTTTCATATTTTAAGTAAAACAGGATGTCCACATATTGTGTAGATCTGCTGTTACAATGTAGTGGCCTTTTAATTGATTCATCTGCAAGAATACAAATGCTTAATAGACACAAATTATAACTGTGTTAGTCATCTGCCTTTATCAAGTAGAGTTTCCCTTCCCCAGAAGGTAAGGAGAAAGAAGAATGCCATGTTCAGCTGATCGTGTTGCAGTTGGGCACCCTTAAACTTAATTTCCCAGATACTCCAACCCATTCTACATTCACATCATTTAATGGACATGCAAGTTTACAATAGACTGTGTCCTAATTTTTGGACGTGGCGGGGAAGGGCAGCAAAACAGTCTGTGCTGTGGTTCTGAGATGAAAACAGGTCAGTGATTCAACATTTTCTGACAAAGTATGGGGTAAGCAGCCTTAATGGGCAGTCAAGATGATGGTAAATCACAGGACAGATTCTTAGGTTTGATTAAGGACTGTAAATCCAATGGATCCTCTCTCCAAAGACTGCCTGTGTGGAAAGGGAATACCTGAATGGCTAAGAAAAAGCATTTAACAGTATTTTAAAAAATCGGCAACCTTTCTGGGTCACACATTCATATTGGCCGATCTCCAGTTGGCAGAGCAACTCTATAGGGTCTGAAACACGAGAGCATCAGAGCAGACTACATCAATGACTGAAACAGAGGAATGGAAAGATGACACAGAAATACTGCCTTCTCCATTCAGTGCAGTGCTGGGCACAGCTCAAGTGTTACTGCAGAAAACTTAGCTGTGCTTGTGCTTCCATTGTTTAATTTACCTCTGGGTTGAGCCTGCTTTTAGAGCGGGTCCAGTAACATTAGTAGTACCTTGAGTGTTTTCCATCATTGTCCAAGCAGACCTGCCTGGATTCAACATCTGTGGCTCACTCTATACCAGGCTGCTGGTAATAACTGTTGACAGAAAGACCTGACAGTCTTCACACAGAGATGGTGTGTTTATCATTCAGTGTTAGGAAAAAAGCATAGTGTCTGAAAAGAAATATGTTAAACCATGGAAGGGTTTGCAGAATATCTAACTTCACATGAGGTTTTCACCTAGCAGAAAAGCCAAGGAGGGCTTAACTTCTTTAGCACTCTACAAGAGTCTGTAGGAGACACCCATTTCCCTTCAACAGGAAGGGAAATGAGCTCATCTCTCAACATAAAATCTGCTCCACAGTTCATAGCCCTTGTGATCTGTTATACCCCATCACTGGCAATGCAAACTATTCAACCTGGCAGGAACCTAGAAGTTATGAAGCCCAAAGGAAATAATTTGGGCATTTGCCCTTTGCCTACCCTGAGGTGTTTACCAAGGCATGTCCTAGACTGACTCACTGTTTTTCCTTCCTGTTTTTCTAAGAGGCTGCTATTAAGTTAAACCCATATAGCCATACAGTCAGTGCTAAATTACAGGGTCGTAAAACTTAAAGAATTTACTAGAGTCCAGACCAATTGCATTTTTTACGTCACGAACACTGTTAAACATAGCACAGGAAGACTTCCTTCTCCCCTCCTCCCCACCCTACGCATGGCTGACAACTACTTTTATCAGATTCACAGCCCTGACAGTTAAAAAAGGAAGTTAGCTTCCAAAATTAAAATCACCTCCTTTGGCAATGTGAAGAGAGTCACTTGTACTAGTTAAGATGTAACTCTATATTCATCTCTCTAGTTACCTGCGTGATATATACTGAACCTAAAAGCAACTTTTGAAAATAGATCTTTTTAAAACACACTAAAAAACTGAAATCCTTAGAATAAAATCTTAGTTTTATTGGGATCACCATTTGCTTTTTTAGCTTGTCAGAGGCAGTTGATCTATTGCTGGAGTTTGTCTAACAATATAACAAACAAAAATGCAATGCCAATACTTTAGAATCCTGCAGAAACTGTCTTTTAAAAAACACCCTACCAAAATGGATTAGTTCTAAACTGCAAGCTCAAAGCACAAGACTTCAGCACCATCAGTGCTTTTCCTTATAGACCTTATCAGACCATGCAGACTAAAATTTACTGTCTTGTGTGCCTAAATTTAGATTTTAAAAGCAGATCCAAGGTTCTGACTCAGCCTATATATTTTAGCTGTACATATTCCATTGGGTCAGAATATTAGGCTATAAACCTGGGAAATTCTAATTACATTAGTCAAGAAATGAAGGAATAGTTAAAATCATCCTGCCATTGAACTAACTACAGGCAACAAGGAGAGCATTAAGTAGATCAGCTCATCAATAATGGAATATGGAGACTTCCAACACTAAGTAGGTCAGTGGTACATATTTCTGTTTTACCCTTGGATAGTCACTCAGCAGCCTACTCACAGTGAACTCAGACTGGCTCCTTTCTTTTCGTACCAGACAGCCTTCAGCATCACAAAATTTACCAAATCCTCTCATCCCTGTTGAGAACTCATGATCTGAAAATGCATGGGGATTGAAACTGGATAGTTGAAGGCTGTCATCCAGGAAGGCTGTGTTGAGAAGTGCATTGATATTGCTTATTCTGTATCAGAAAACAAGCCTGTGTGCTGCTAAAAGAGACAATTCTGCATAAATCTAATCCGATTTGCTGTATTAAACGGAATGCCTCCCATCAACAGACATTGCAGAGACTGTTGCAAATCCAGGGAGATTTTTCCAGAGATTTGACTGGGTTCTAAATCAATAGCTAACATGACTGAAACATAACATTTTGAGATATTTATATGAAGCAATACTGATAGCTGTGTTACATTTGGTCCTTTGACTGAGAAAATACCAACAGAAGAATGGAAATGCACTATTTCGGAAGTCCCATTTTTCTGTAGAGGCTGTAATGAATGAATTTGAGTAATTTCAGTTAAAGGAAACTTGCTCTTTCTTCCTCTTTCTCAAATTGTTGCCAAAGGGATATAAGTAGAAAGCTGCCCAGTCAGCCTACAAGATACCTGCTGAATCTGTGCTGAAAAAATTTCAAAGCTGACTGAAAAGGAGCTGTCCAGTTCAAAGTCAACATCATCCGGCCCTGCAGGAGAGTAGCAGGGAAATGCAAAAGCAACTGTCTATCCAAAATTCAGGGCAACCATGACATCTAATACCTTCAGTAAGAATGCTGTTGATTGATTAACAGAAATCTGCAACAGGATTCTTGCTGGGTACATTAATAACCAGCCAGGAGATCTGATAGCCAAAGGCAGTGTAGAAAGGCAAACAGATTATTAATCCCTGAAAAGATTTAATAGGCATTATTTTTACTGCAACCAAACTAAATAGGAACAGCAAAATCAAACAAACTTATTATTTCTCTAGGGCTACACAGATGGCGACATCTCAGTGTGGCATACCACACATAGGAAGACTGAGGGATTCAATAATATAAAAATTATAAAGACAGATATTCGTTAGTCTGGTAGTTTCAACTGTTAAATAACATTTTTCATTTGGGTTAGCATGGGCACCAGCTAATACAGAACACATCAGTTGTTCTCCATCGATAAATTTCACTGATAGTATCATAGTTACATTCAGAGAAAACAAAGTATATTTCTGTCTCCTAAATTATACAAAACATTCCTTATGACTTCTGTTAAATCAAAACATTTATTGGAAAATACGTCCAAAATGAATAAATACTCTAGAACATAAAAATTTTAAGTCTAATATATTTGCCATCCCAGGGCACTTTTCATTTGTTCTCCTCACCCTTTTTAACTGAACAAGTAATTTACGTGAGTAATGAAAATAATCTTATTGTGCAGCTTTTAATCTATTATTCAATAGCTAAAAGGAAAGTAAAAATCACCCTTTCTATCAATAATTCAGCTTCAGTGCTAATGCAGCCATTCAGCTGCCCCCCTCACCAGGGCCTCATACATTTTTAATACTTAGGATCTTTGTTAGGAGGTCAAATGTGTGAACTGTGGTTAGAAACACAGTTACCAGGTGTGGGAAGGTCCACTAAAGTAAATATTCCTGTTGCCAGCAAAACAAATTAGACTGGCAACACTATAAAGGAAAACTACACAGTAGGGTCCTCAATGCTTGACTTTACTGAAGACCAGAAAGATTCAACTGCCAATGCTTCCCTGACAGCCCTGGCTGGTAAAGAACCTGGAGCTCTCAGCAGTCCCAGTGAAGTGCCAAACACACTTCAGCCTTCTTTGTCTGATAATGCGATGCAGTACATGTCCTAATTCAGCCTCTCCTGCAGTTACTGTGAGTTAGTCTATCTGAATCCAAATCCAGACACTGGGACAGGTGCTCTCTCCAGAGCACCGTAGACAAAGGTCAAGGATTTGATGACAGCAGTGTTTCCCTCATAGCCAAATTTTTACTGGTTTGGATGGCACTGTAATTTGGATACCTGTCACTAAACTTCAAACCTGGACTGCCTGGACCAGATCTTGGCATCTAACGAATCTACCTGGTCTCTTTAGCTTTACTTCCAGAGAGGCGTTTTTAGAGAATTGCTCTTTAAACACCGCAACAGTTTTTTAAAGCCCAAGAGGTATAGATGGCTTCCTCAGTCTACCTTTCCTGCAACGTGTGAATCAGGCACTTGCAAGAAAAACAAGAACTTTGTTAGCAAGGGTTTTTCATCTGCTAATAAACCTCTTTGAGAGTGCAATTTTCTCTAATAGTACAGTTATCTTCTTTGGAAAAGATTTGCATGTCAAAAAGCCTCTTCATGAGGGCTTCACAACCTCTGAGCTCAGACAGGCACCATCTCCTCTCAAGGGTGGCACAGAAAACTCCTCTGAGCTGACACTAGAGAGACCTATGAACCTTTAGACCTCTCCCATGAAGCAATGCATGTGAGCCTGACACCAAGGAGCTGCTATTATCTTTGCATGCCTTCCCATTCTGTCGGATGGAGGGGTTCTGGTACAAAGATGGGACCCTTCCCACATGTTCCTGGAATAAAATATTCCTCCCTCAGTACAAGCAGCTGCCCCAATCAGTCTCATTCCTCTGCTGAAACGCCGACTAGTTAGCTGACGTTCTGTACTGGAAATGGTTCCATTTTATTTTTACCTCTTTGAAAACTCTACATGACTCAACACTTTTTGTGACAGAAAAAGTGAAGGATTTGCCTTATTTCATCATGGCTCAAAATGAAGCCAGTAAAATTGTATATAACACTTGGCAATTTCTCTCTAGCTCTATTTCTTGCTGTCTGGCCTTCTTCAATAAGAGGAAGTGAAATTCATTTGTTTCTGAGAGTGTAAGCATTTATTTTAAATCTGGAATTGTTCCAGATGGAAAATTAGGCTTGTTCCTTTGTGTGTCACATCACTGCTTCATGTAGATTTCCATTCCAGTGAAGCTTAGCAAAAACTTATATAGGACTATGTAATGGTTGCTTACTACCAAAACAGTATCACAACAATTGCCCTTATAAATACACTAAAGAGGTAAAAATGAGCAGGACTTTGTAACCTATAGCATCAAGGTTAGTTGACCATAGAGAATATCCAGGCAAGAGTCAACTTCAATTTCAGTGTTGCAAAATCAAATAAAGATCATGTAATCATTTCTGTTGCTGCCATGCCCACATATTCCAGACCCAGATTCTGACTTCCTTCCCCTTTACCCTCCTTCTCCCCTCGTGTTAAGTGCTGTATAAACAAAGATCAGTTTTTGGGTCTGTATTCCAAAGAGCTGGAAATGATGTCTAAAAATGACAATGCAAAGCAAACACCCACAGATGGATAAAGACAGATGGTAGAGTACAAGGAAACAATGAGGGAGTACCAGTGGGCCCATCAGAAACAGAAGCGTCATCTAGTGTTATCATACTTTTAGGGATGGACTTCCAAACACAGGAAACCCCACAGGACAAAACATTAAATTTCTTCTTTGGAAATGTAACAAGGAGACAATGCAGACTGATATTGTTGATAATCGTAAGAATCAATATTTAGGCAGACTAGGATACAACTGACACGATAGAGATCAGCCTTCAGAAGCCTTGGAAGGGAGGTCAGCCACCAAATGATGGATGTTAATAGAGTAAGAGAAATGACGGAAAATACGCAAAGCGACAGTTATTTGGCTTAGTATAACCAGACAGAAAAATACGATCTTTGTGACAACATTCTGAGTGGACATGAACAGGCAAGACTGTGCTTATCAAGACCAGAGGAAAGGGAAATTTTGATACCTCGGAAGCAAAATGAACAAAACATGAATTAGAGCCTTAGTCATATGGATAAACGGATTTTATGCACAGAAAAGACCAGATGCAGACACAGGCTGGATGTGAGAACAGAGAGAGAATTTTGAGTCAATGAGCACTGCAGTGACTTGCAGGATAGTGGGCTGTACCCAGCAAAAGAAAAGGAGATGGCTCAGGAAAATTAATTGCAAACATATTTAGACCAGTTTGGTACTTACTAATGATTGCTAGGGTCTTGTTTGTTGACCCTAACTTTAGCAAGTCAGCAAATATACCACAGATGTGCAACACAAAGATGACACAGGATTCACTGCAATCCAGACTGACTGTGCCCTGCAGACGCAGCCAGCTTGTACTTAACAGTCAATGAGCCAGATGCAATTGTAACACTGCTAACTGCCTGTAATGATATCTTTTTTTTTAAAACTGAAGAATTTGAGAGACTGTATTGCATTCATTACCATTTCAATCAACAGCAGCACAATGCAGCACTGACAAGATTCAAATGACTATCCAATATAAATAATCTGAAAGGCTCATGATAGCTAGGGGAAGAGATTATTTACAGACTATTTTATTATAGGCAAAGATTTTGCACATGTGAATTTGTCCCATGCATCAGACATAGGTCTGTGCAGGCAGCTCTTTCCTAAAGAGAGATAAGAAAAGAAATAAGTTTGAGGAAGGCATAACAAAGGCATGGAAAATTGATTTTCAGACTGTCTGTGACCTTGACTCAGAGGTTGAACGTGAGCTGTGAAGCAGACAATGAGGATGGGAACAAGCTGCAGACCGCAAAACCGCAAACTTTGTTTGGAATCAGAGATTACAGACAAATTCTGGCAGTCTGACCCTGCCCCCGTAATCAAGTGCACTAAGCATGTGATGATATTTTAACTTGCAGGGACAGTTGGGTACTTACTGAAGCACAACAGAGCTCAGACACTATTTCTCTCAGAGGTAACATTTTAGAAGGATGTTATTCAAGTCACTTGTGATGAAAAAAAAAAAAAAGGAAGATAAATTTCTATACAATATATCAGTTATTTTATCACATTGTGATAATCCCATTTGTTCACATGCTCACAAAATACTTCCACTAATTCATCTTCTGGTCTGAAATTTTTTAGGATGGGGCTGCAGACATGAAAAGATTCAAAGAAAGAATGTAGTCATGAAGGTAGAGAAAAACACTGGTCTCTGGTAAACTACACTTGATGCAGTTAAGAAAGGCAGGCAAGAGCAGCTGCCTAACATTTGCAGTTTGTCACTGAATTACGGGGACAGACACAAAGTGATCTGAACAGTTTGTTCAGAACTGCAGAACAACCAGGGACCACATTACTACTACGTGACTATGTTTCTCCAGCAAGAAACAGTTTAAGAGACTCTGTCTTTTTTTCCTTTCTGTGCCTCTTCTGTTGTGTAGCTTGGGGAAAGGGGGGGCTAGCAGGTTAGGCTAGGTCCACACTCAGAGTGCTTTGTCAGCACAGGTATTATGTATTATAATATCATGCAGTATATTATGCTGGCACAGCATTCTAAGGCAGATGCAGTTTATAACAGCAAAAAAAGTTTTTACAGTATAACTTCTTGATTCCCTAGGAGTGACAAGTCATTTTTTTTTTACACAGATGGCTTCTGGCAACATGACTGTTTGTCAGGTCACACCCCATCGTGCTGATCTGTGCATAACTGGGTCATAGCAAAATGTGTAGTACAGTCCTGGCCTTTGAGCTATGGCGGAACCTCTGCTCTGCCTAGGAAACACTGCTTTGGCTTCTTAAGACCTCTAGAGTGGCATATAAAGGCTGGAGAAGGACAGGGAGTGTGCACTGGATTTCTTCCCTGTCTAAAGCTCATTCTGACTCAAGCTGAGAATTTGAGTTCTACAAGCAAGCAAAAATGCACAGTGTTCAGAGATATAATATTATAGAAGGACCGATTTACAACATCAAGATCCTTTGGCCCTTGTGCCAAGTTCCTCTTAACTCACGGGGCACCAGCACGGCTGCACTTTTTCTATGTGGTCAGGACTGAAATCCAACCTAGTATTGCCAGCAGTATTGGCAGTTTCCTACAAAATGTGCTTCTGAATAGAAATCATAGAACCTTTTTTTGTTAGTGTGCAATAGTGTGCTCAAGGCACTATTCTGAAATCATACCTGCCCTGAGAAACTGAGGTGACTGGGAAATGAAAGCCTCTCCCGCAAAATATTTTGTTTTTAAAAAATTGGGCCAATTCATGATTACAGTATTTTAAAACCACATTCTTCATGGAAAGGGAGTTTCTGAATATCTCCATGGCAGACAACTGAGAAAGATTATATGATTTGTGCGTGCTGTTTATGATCAATTCTGTTCTACTAATTGGCAAATCTTCTAGGCAATGAGGCATTTTTCCTATTTTCCTGGAAGGATTTTTTTTTCCAGTAAAACTGAATTTTCACGAAGAATATTTAAACTTTTGAAAAGTAGTGTATTCCCCATCTGAAAATCATTCCATCAGGAAATTCCCAGCTAACTTCTAATCTACACAACAAGCTGGAGCAATTAGCTCTGCGTGATAATGCTAAAGCAGAGCTATTAAATAACCTTGGCATCAAGGTTAGAGCAATTCAATGTCCAGGCTAGACAAAGAATGCTTCAGGGCATTCCCTCATGGTAGAAACTGCTCCTGCAAAGAGCCTGCCTCAATTTCCCCTTCCCAGTATCTACTTAAATTAAGTTCATCAGCTTTCTTTTTTTTTTTTTTTTTTTGGCGGGGGGAGCATTGGGGTCTCTATTGATCTCTTAACTGATGCTGTTAGGCTTCCAGTCCTGACTTTCTTGATTTAGAATCTCCTCCTCCTGTTCCCCTTCAACTGCAATCAGCAAGCTTTTCTCCTAGCTTGGGGAGTCCGTATTAGACCAATATTCCTTCAGATACACAGTTAACTTCTAATCACTCTCAGTTCTGAGGCTGATAACACAGACATATCTTTGTCCTAGATGACAGGAGAAACCTTATAATGCCATATTACAAGATTCTTCATCCCAGGCCCTTAAGGGACCAGTGGCCCTACATTCTAACTTGCCCCTGACATTAATAGCTCCCAAGACACTCTTCTCTCTAGCAAAGGCTACATCAATCTGTTTTTAAACAGATTTCCTTAGGCACATGAGCAACTGATCTTGCAAAACATCCCTTCTGGCCTTAAAGGGCCAGTGTTCTGCTACAATGAACAGATTAGAAGATCAGAATATGTTCCTTAGGTAACCTCTAGAAAACTGTATGATGCAACAAGAAAAATAACCAAAAAATTCAAAGCATGTACAACAAGGCTTAGAAATTCAACTGATAAAAGAAAAAGTCACACCAGAAACAAAAAAAATCTTCAAATGTGCTTGTAGGAGGAAGGAACTGAGAGTCAGGACATCATTGAGACTATCCCACAGTTTTAATTTGCAGGTACAGCTGAGATATTATGAAAACTGCACCGTAAAAGGGGAGCTGCTAGAAGGAACTGGTTAATTAAATAATGCCAAAAAAGGCTGAGCTGATGATATTCGCCCATAAATTCTAGGGAATCTGCAGATGAAATGACTGAGCTGCCTAGGAAATATTAAAAAGTCAGACATTTTACCAGAGAACTGGACTTAGCAGTAAGGATGGCGACCTCGGAAATTACAGGCTGCAGAGCCCTCCTGCACTGCCAGGCACACTGTCAGGACCCGAAAAGCCAGCTACCAGACCTACCGCCCTGCTGCAACCCTTTCTTGTTCAACCGACTGCTACTCCTGCTCTGCTGTGCCACCTTGTGCTGGCCAGCTGACAACACACTGCTTCATGAAATGAGTTAACTGCACAAGTAATACAATCATTAAAGTCCTTCTGGCTTAAACTTTCTGAGACCATAATAATGTGCACGGCAGTCTATGCCAGGTGTCCCAGCTATAAACAGGGTACATGAATACTGGAATGCTGTACTATCAAAATCTTTTCTGTATTCTTGTGAAGGCCAAGGTGCTCACAGATGTTTTCAGATTTTTCAGTGATTACAGGCAGAGTTTTGAGTTCATAGCAATTCCGATCGTCAGGTAAGATCTCATTTCTCACAGTTGGACATATGGACATTTCTCACAATTGCTACCAGAGCCATTGTATTGTCTCCTGTCCTTGCCCTCTCTGTCAAGAAGCATGTCCCAGGGCCCAGAGCAGGGGACACACGTTAAGAACTTCCCTATCCTGTTACCAACTCTGATGCTGACGTGTAGTATTTTGAGTAAGCAAATCACCACCCTGAGTCTTTTACTTACCTCACTGTAAAATGAATATGACATTTATTTCACCAGGGTGGAAGGGCTTTGGTGTGATTTTTCACAGCAGATGGGACTTCAGAGATCTATAAACTACATTACTTTACAAGGTGACAGAAACACCTCTCTGAAGACAGGACACACACTGGGAGCTTAGCAGAGTACATTCAACGGAAGGAAGTCACAGCAGTCCAAACAGCTCAAGAAAGCCTTTGCACTTAGCATTTTTCCAGGCACATGCTAAACCTCTTTGCTTTTTCAGAGACTGCCAACATTCAGGTTTCATGGGGATTTTCAGGTGCCAAAATTCTTTCATTTTTGGCAAGCATCCTGAATGACTTGGGGCATGGCAAAGAAACTGCTCTTGTTAGCAAAAAATCTTAGGAACGACACAACTTGGGAGTCTACCTGATAAATTCCTCACTGCAGTCGACCTGGTCTCATCAATCCTGGCATACGAAGCGCAACCACGGAACTATATCTATTATGTAAAAATATTGCAGCAAGGACCCCCCTGCCTGAGGCTGCTATAGCAGGGGTCACGTACCCAGGGCCTGGAAGCCGGAGATCAGCCACTAGGTGTCAGAGCTCCACTGGCAGTCCCGCCGCCTTGCCTGCACCGGGACCTGGGCACACCCGGCAGCTTCCAGGCTGTGCTGCACAGTGCTGGGGGGGGCAAACTGGTTCATCAGTCGCTTTTAACCCGTGGAAAAACAGCCTCCAGATCGAGGAAAATAAACTATAGTAAGCTTATGAATATCACGAATTCCTGTGCTGGCCTGCCAAATACCTCTGCAGTATTTGTGTTCGGGATTCTTGAAGGATTAGGCCTCCTCCCTGCTTGGGAA
>NW_009212915.1:0-8193 GCF_000690835.1 Fulmarus glacialis | reverse complement strand
GGAATGCAGCTATTCCCAGCCACTTTGAGTGTGGGTACAAACTGGGGAGCCATTTAGTCTAGGGAAGCTGACAGACTTCAACCAGGTCTGGCTGACAGGTCTGGTTGTGTACAGAGACCGTAAGCATGAGTTTTTGAGTAAGAATAACCACTTAAGTATTGAAGGAGTACAGAGGTGTTTTTCTTTCATATAAACTGAAATGTAAATAACGATAGTATGAGGGCAATAACTGTTTTTTACTTCAGAGCTCGCACTGAGAACATGTTAAGAGTGAGCTCCTGCTGACACAGAGGTGGCTTTGGTGATCGTGTCCCCTCATGGGAATGCCCTGCCCTGTCCATCAGAGGCTGCCCTCCTCTGCCTGCCCAGTCATGTTTTTCTGTTGCCTCCTCCTCACAATGGGCAGAGGTTAGCAGCTGGCACAAGGGAATTGAGAGTGCAGCAATAGCCATACTCTGCATTACATCTACAAGAGTTCGTGAGTCTCAATACACCAAAGTCCATCCCAGCTGATTTGATATTATTTTTTAGGATTACCTAAGGCAGGTCCTTAGCAAGAACTGTCTGGGGGAAGAGTAGACATATTCTTTCCTCTGTTGCCTCATTCAACATCTTATCCTGGACTTCTTTAAATTAGTGCCTTCCAAGCCACAAAGAAAGTCACCTAGACGAGCTTTGGAAAAGGACTCTGCCAGGCCTGGAAGAGGACACATGAAAGACATCAGAGAAAAATAGATTGATCTGTCCAAATCTATTTGCTCATTTTTAGTGTCACTGCTGTCTGAGTGCACAGCAGAGACAGAGATGTCACGGGAAGGGAACAGGAGAGCATCAACGAAAGGGAAGGCTGAGACGTCTGGGCTGAGTAGGAGGGACAATGGGAAAGCTGCAGTTGGTGGGAGAACACTAAAGCTGAACAGAACTGATCGCAGATCTCCACCTTCAGTTCCTCAAGCTGAGATTCCTCTGCAAAAAGGCTGGAAAACCACTGAGCTGCATCACTGGGAAGAATCATGAGGAAAATATGACCACATTTTTAGGAGTAGTGAGGGTTCTGGGGAGTGCTTTACTTATTTCATGAAAATTCAGAAGCTTAATGACAAAACTTCTGTTAAAAAGACACTTGCAGGTACATGCAGATGGCATATGGTACAAAGTTGACAAGTTACTCTAGACTTTTTTGTCCTTACCAGCATGGAAGGTGTATTTTCTATTCCATAAAGAGCCACCGCATGTAGCTTTGAAGTGCACAGGGGCTTTAGTCTTGAACTTTGAAAACAGGACAAAACGAGAGTGAGAGCTGGCATCTGGCTGAGGGTGAGGGGGGACTCCTTTAATTTCTTGTGCCACAACTCTAAACAATGACACTACTCACAGCATTTGCACCCTCTGCTCTGTAAAAGTATCCTCAATGTGTGTTATGGCAGTAGATACCTTGATGCCCATTAAGTAACAGATTTACTGGAGTTCCAGGAGGAGGTGGATTTTGATACTAAGCACTGCAGTATTCTGTGACTGAAACAGTATTTACTTTGAATCAACAAAACAGGAAATTCTCATGTCATTGCTAATCTGGCCCTGGCTGCACTCTGGTGGTAGCCAGTTTCTATCTCTGGTTTTAGTTATTTTCCTTCGTTCACTCTTTCAACAATATATTGTTAAATAAAAACCTGAAAAAAATGTGTGAACACTTAATATGTTTTTGCTTATATTGCAGGTGCAACGCTGAAGAATCCACTTGTAGATATGGATGCTGCCCCTCCATGTGTAATATAGCATGACGTAGTTCCATGACGTTATATCGATGTCAGAATTAATGAGGATTTCTCTCTAGAGATCCCACTAGAGGTGTTGCAGCAGAAAATCATGCTAGTCTGTCTAAGTGACTAATACAGTTAGGAGTTCCTGACAACGACACATCCCTGGAGCCATGTTTGCAGATGGGTGATAACTAATACTCTTTTTTTAAAAAAAAACCCAACCAACCTTTGGTAGGATTTTGAAAAAAGTCATGCCATGACAAGAAGGTTTAAGAAAAAAAGATAGCATATTTCTGTCACATTGTGCCACACAACAACTGAAAATACCACCATGTTTTTAAAACACAGTTATGTGCAGAATGAGCATTCACTTGGGCAGTTGTTACGAAGAGGTAAAACTGTTTTCCCTTGTACTAATTTTTCTTGAATTTTGCAGAAATTCTTTTTATATTTTATGGCAACTGTTTAACCATCTTAAAGCAACAAGATTCTAGACTGCAGATTACATTAGTATGGCAAGATTTACTGCCTGGGGAAAGGTATTTTGTAAACATACAAATAAATATATCAGGAAGCATAATATAGCATGCCCTATATTGTCCAAAGACATGTATTTATCATGTAGCAGAAATGGTGAATAGGATAAAGAGGTACACTTGAAAATCACCATCAAAAAGATAAGTTCTTTGATTCTGTTTTAAAGGACAGAAAACTTGCTGTTTATATCCATGATAATGGCTGTACTTAATCTTATACAAAGTCGTCTTTTTCCAAATTAAAAACCAGTCTCAAAGTACTACGTAGGATACATTGTTAATCCAGTTTTAATTTTTTTATGGCATCCTTGGGGTCAGTTTAACAGTCATACCCCGGGTTGAATCTGGTCTTGCCTGTCTTATACTCTGAGAATAAATCGAAAAAACCAGCTGTGCTTTGTAGATGGAACCAGATGATCAAATGGTCCCATCTGGCCATGGTATGTTTGAAGATATCTTAACAACCTCCTCATCTAATATCCTGCTCAGACAGTATCTTTGCCCTGAGATTTGCTGCTTCAGGGAAAAGTGGAAGAAGGACCTATGAGGCTGGGGACTGAAGCAAGGGAAAAATAATTCCTTCCTAACTCAACAGTGAGCTCACACCTTGGTACAGAAGAAGGTAACCTTATTCCTAAAATTCACTGAAGTGGTGAGGAATTAATCTCATTTAGCTTTAATCATCAAGGTAACTGTCCGTACTTTGTCTATAGTAAACAGAAGAAGACAAATAACTACAGAAGTTGATGAAAGACTTTCTGGAAATATTCCACTCTCTCTATTGACAATATAAGGCTCCTAGACAAATACCTGAGATTAGATGCCTGAATTTTGATGTCTAACATTAAGATGATTTCTACCTTAAATAATTTATAATGGCAAGAATATATAACTACAGTATTCAAATGATGTCTGCATTTTGCAGAATCTGGATTTTAAAAAAGCATAATGCATTAAGACTATGATGCTATCAGATGAAATCATGTCCCCTAGATATGGTATGCACTTTCTCAGTATTACTCCACAATTACCAAGGAAGAGGTTTTCTCTCCAACACCCCAAGACTGCCAATACAAGTCAACTTTCAGAATGCAGTCAATTTACCACAAGTATCTCCTTAAAATATAGATTATAGGTGCCCAAGGGCCTCTTCCATGGCATAAAACTCTGCCTCTGAAGACTGCTAAGAATTTGCCATTTAACCTATAAAAGCCTGAAATGCCAAGCAGTTCATCATACAGGCATTCTTTCCTGAAATACTAAATGACACATTAGATTTGGGCTAATCAAATAATAATAAACATAGGCTTAACATTCCAGCAACAGACAAGAGTCTGTACAAAAACTTGTTGTTTCTCACACAAGTGACCCCTTTCCTTTTGTAATTACTACACTAGCCTTCACTACCTTCTCTCATCAACAGTCTCTAACAGAGTGCACAGAGCCTCGAGGGAGCAGAGAGACAAAATTTCTCAACCCGGTACCATACTACACATCTCTTCCCTGGATTTCAGGTTGAATAACCAACATCATGGAGGAAAAGAAAGACAACAGAAGGAGAAGAGTCAATTTACTGCCACACAGCAAAGGAGACGGTATTGCAAAGGAGACTATTATTTCTCCTGCCTTACAGGCACAGAGCAACATATGATTTGTCTAACATTATTTATCTTCCATATTCGTGTCTTCTTTCTCCTTCTGCTGCTCTTCTCCCTGTAAGTCCTACTCATCTGTCAGAGCTACCCAGTCCCTTCTGCAGCTTACATTAAAAGTACCCAGATCTCCTCTCTTGTGGTCTCTGCCCTTCATGCAGAGAGAAGCAAACAGCTTCCCTCTGTAGGACTTCTTCTCTCCTCACTGACTAAAGCTGGGCTCTGTGGCATTGTCAGTGTCTGGACAGTGATTCCCTTGTGATACAAACCACAGGGAACGAGTGCAGACAGAGAAGATGGGCTTTTACTCCTCTTATGCAGGCCCAGCATTGACACACATAACCCACAGTTTCATATGCACACCCTTCTGTTGGGAGCAGCAGGGAGGGACGTAGATTTATGAGCCACTTGCAGCCATGGAGCTTATGGACACATCTAGTTCTAGCAATAAGTGTATTGCACTCTGAGATTCAAAGGTCCTGGGTTCAATCCATGCTGCCAAAAGAACAACTGTGGATCTCATTACACACCACAGAAAAAATGCTTGTGGGTAGTCCATTCTATTTCTCCCTGTGGAGTTGCATGACTGCTAGTGCAACGTTGGGGGAAGCTCAAAAATCTTCAGGGCTTAATCATTCTCCATGTAAAGAACTAACAGAAAATCTACCTCCTCAAGATCACATTGAATAAGGTGTTTACCAAGATTGGCTGTAAACTAGTTCGGAGGAAAATCTTTAGATTAAACTTGTTATATTACATGAGCGATGTCTCCTTAGGAAATGAAGGTGAAATGCTGGTGAAATGAATCCATACATGTGAATATCCAATTTCTCATGCAGTGTACAGCTGTGACAAGAAGTTCCTTCAGCCTGCTTTCAGCCTAACATACTGTCATTCCCCTTTGGCGTTAGATGGCTTTTTAACTTTTAAATGGATAATACAGAAAATTAAGATAAATTATGAAAAACTTTGCACAGATTTTTGTGGTTACAAAATTTCAGATCAGCTTCTATGAAACTGCTCATCTATTTCCTGTCCTGTTTTTACAAGAATGGAAGCAGTGACCAGTTTGTCCACACACATGATCAGAATAATAATTAAAAGAAGAACAATACCTTTGTGCTAAAGAAAACCTCCAAAGAAGAAAAAAGATTTTTTTTCCCTTCTTGTAGTTCACTAAAATGTGGAAAAATGTTCTGGGAAAATTATTTTTAAAAAGCTATATTCTTCTAAAGACATCAATCCTTGACATTTCTTCTTTTAATGCAGTGTTCACTAGAGTTTCAGAGGTGTTTTGGGAACTCCCAGGACATAGACCAGGTACCTGAGTACCCTTAATAAAAGCCCAATTACTGCTTTGAATGGAGAGAGCACTCACCACTTTACAGAACTGGAGTGTAAAGAATCTCATACTAGCAAAAATGTCTGGAAAAAATATAGGAGGAAATATCAGACCCACATGAACTGTCAGGTAAGTGTTTCTTCCAAAAGCAAAGTATTAAAATGGTATTCAGGTATTCCAGCCAAATGTAAGTGATGTGAACTTAGCAACAAGTCCTAGAGTAATATTTTGCCTCACTTACAGTATTTCATTGTTCTAAGTAAGTTGGAGAGTTTGGTGGCAAGATATTGTAAATGCTTATGCTTTGCAGCAAATGCACAGGATGCACAATAAAGTTGCAGGTAAATGGAGGGACATTTAAGAGAGAACAATGTTACATATTCCGGCTTTTACTTAATTAAAAGGATACAGACCAGTGGTACTCTTGCATGGACAATGTATGTGCATGGTACATATACATATACATGCATAATGAGCGTATATACACACCTAAAAAGAGGGTTTGTGCAAACTTGTTAAGTTCAAGAATAGGGAAGAAATCTGAAGCAAGTACCATTTAAAAATCTGAGTAGCAGATTAATAAAATTTTCAGAACATATATGATTTATTATATACTAAGATACATGCATTTATATGCTGTTTAACATATTTTGTTAACTATTTTTCATATGTGTCATATCTGATGTACATATGCTTTATGTATTATATTTTAGTTACCATATTCTACATTACATATTAAAGTCACTTGTATTCTATGTTATGTTTGGTCTCTAAGCAACATCAATTTATTGTTTTACATGACATTAATGAATCACTATTTTCCAGCACTGCAAATCGTTATTCAGCAAAAAACGCCTACTGCTTATGAAGAATTTTTTTTTTTTTTTTTAAATCCCCAGCCTATATCTGAGGCTTAAAGAGGCAAAATTCACTGTTTCTCTAATTCTTCTCCTCTGTGTAGGAGAACCTGGTTTATCAGTCAATCAGCACTGGGAGAATTAGAATACTGAGATCAAAATACTACCTACTGACACCTTATCCTGAGGAAGTGAGTAGATTATCAAGCGTATTTAATTTGGAAAGTGGATTAGTTTCTAAACATAGGCACTTACTGCTTTGAGAAGTGCCATGTTTAAGAAGAAGGGAAGTTCTGGCCTCTCTGAGGAATTAGTCCTGATCTAACTATTTAACAAAAGATCATCCCTACCTTTTACAACATGCTTTATAAATTAGCTGGTCGACTCCTTGAAGAAAGTACTAATTTCCAGGCACATCTTAAAGCGTCCCATCTTCATAAGTTTTAACTGTCTGAAGAAATAAAGAATATAAATTAAGAGTTAAATCTCGCATAAGAGAGCACAGACTAGACTTAGAAGCTTAATGCTAACTAAGTATATATGCACGTTATATTTGCCTTGTCTTTCTAACTGTGGGAAACCATTTAAGTAAAAGGATATTTACAAATACTTCAAAACTTCAGCAAGATAAAGATGCATCGTTTTTTAAGTTGAAAAAACACACTTCTCAATTTAGTTTTCTGTAGCCATGTTTTAAATATATCTATACAGCTCTCATAGCTTTTTAAATACTTTAATACAATGCAGTAAGAGCTAGCAGAAAAGTTCCTTCAATTGTTACCACAACGGGACTATTTAAAAGAAAATTGTTACGCTACTATAAAACTACTCTTAATCCATATTCTACCACAGTTTCAGATTCATTTACATTCAGACACACAGTGCAAGTGCTACCTGAACTTCTATAGCATTATAGCATGTTTTCTAACCTGAGAACTCCAAACTGACTTTCCACTTCAAAGTCAATGAGTACTCAGGATGCTAAGCAGGTCCCTGAATAGTAACTTTAGTCTTATATTGAGTATTTAAATGGATTCAGTCATTAGCATCTGTCACTCAGTTACAAGGGTTTTTTAAAGCAATTATTTGCTTAATGTTAATACAATTGTATCCATGCATTAATGCTCTTAAGAAGAAAATTGCAGAAAGGGAAGGAAGAAGACCAATCTTTCCATGATGCAGCACCAATACGCTGAAAGCTGGTACAACCTGAAATGCAATAGTAATCACTCAAATGGAAGCAAGCACTAAACCACACATTCCTATCAGTGGGCCTTTAGCAGGAGCTGAGAACCTTCATCATCTCAGAAAATGACGAAGGTAATGATAGGCATGATAACACAAATGAGAGGGCCACAATTCAGTTGACAATACATTAAAAAGGAGCACCTTTCTTAACACCACATGGAACAAAGAAAGGCATATTGCAGAACACCAGGAAACGTGTGTGTAGTGATGCACCAGGGACATGCCAGCTAACAACCCACAATGCTCTTACATACTTTCTGCATGACTACGGGCATTAACGGCAGCAGGGCACAGGCAGACCAGGCCAAGGGGCTGAGCAGAAGTGACGTACTGATGTGCTCACCAGACAGCTGCAGGCGCCTGCTCTGCTCTGCGACGTGCACGTTCCTGGGGGTCCTCGTATGAGTTCAGCCCACGGAGCACTCACCTGTTACAGACACAAACAAACAGCTTTAATCCCCGACACACAATGTTACAAACAAACAGCCTCAATTACTTTCAGATGAGCCTCAGATTTCAACTTTCATCACTGCACCGATAAACTAGTAAGTGCTAGCAAGCAGCAAGCACACACCTTGCCCTTGTGTGGTTTGAACACAGCAACGTGAGGGGCTTGGCGAAGCTGTGGAGAACAACGCCAACGCCTGACAGTTTGCTACCCTGCTGCAGACAGCTGTGCCGCGGGGATGTTCCTCTAAGGCAACCACCAGTTCCTAGGGTCTCTCAGCATCAGCCTTGCACAAATAACCCAGGTCCTTTACGCTCCTTGTGATTTACCTGCCAGGCACCTGTAACCGC
>NW_009212914.1:0-2863 GCF_000690835.1 Fulmarus glacialis | reverse complement strand
CAATCCAAACTATTCTATGATTCTGTGATGACAGGTGGCTACCAATCCTGAAAGTCATATGTTTCTCATCCAAAGCAGACTAAAAAAATCAGGCTGCAAAAAAAGTATCCTGAGTCTTTTCTCCCCCAGAGAAGTTATTCTCTCTACTAACTTGTCAGAAAATATTGTGAAAAGTGCCAAAGCATAAACAAGAAGGAAAAAAAGCACAGTATCTCACGAGGAATATGAAATTTGGTTATTGAGTCAGTAGGTATAAGCACTCTGGAAAAGAGGTGGAAGCCTGGGTTACGGCCTTCTTACAGCACCACTGATGTAAAGGTTAGCAAGCTACAAGACTATCAGAGGAGGACATGTCATAGCAGTATGACAAGAAGAGAAAAGTGAATGCACGATCTTAAATAGAGAATCCTGTTTTCATTAGCTAAGGTTCCTTTAAAAGGCATAAGTATAATAAGGTAGGATGGTAGACTTATCTCTTTAAGCGAAGTCAACCAGGTAAACAAGCCTGAACAGAAAAGTTCCAGTGTTAAAAAAAAAAAAAAAAAATGCATATGAAAGATTTAGTATCACCATTTTATTTTCTTTTCATTTTCAGTTATGTGGCACTGCATATATAAGAAAGCGCCATACAAAGAGTTTCAGGCAATTTATCCTTCATTAATTACATTCATCATCAAGTGCATCGTCTTCCCCTTTAGGTTAACCTTCTCACTAACAATCAGCACTAAGCTTAGACTTCAGTAATATTCCATCAAAACAATTCTTATTGTACTAAAAGGAATTCACAGAGCTAGCTTAACATTTATTGCTTTTATTTCCAGCACTGACTGCAATGGATGACTCCCAGTAGTGTCTCCCAGAAACATGTAACTAATCAGTTTTATAATCATTACAATATATTCTTAATAGTTTTAAGAGGTAGGATTCTTATTCAGCAATTATTGTAGAGAGTTAAGCTCGAGGTACCCTGACATGTAAAGCATTTGTATTTCAGTTGGCCGATAATAATTGGTCAGTTGACAGAAATCTCAGGAAAGAACTGATCCAAGTCCTGCAAAAGCAAATATAAAACTCATCTCACTCCCAGAGCTGATCACGATGACAAGTGATCAACAGTGAAACTGTTGGGACTGCCTATTTTACACCTCTAGTTCCTTTTCTGACTATAGATCAGAGGCAGATCAGTTCAATATTGATTAATTTCATTTTAATCAAACAAAGATGGGCCCAGACTGTCTCTTTCTGTCCTTGTCATTTACCATAAATACATGATACGTAGATAAAACAGTGAAAAGAATGTGTCCTAGACCACACTTCTGTGACCACCAGTGTTTTTGGATGTAGACTTTAGCACTTGACAGACAGTGTTCATAGCACGGTATATTTAAAATGTTCAACCTAGAAACTGTATCAGTCCTATATAATTTTCTTTAAAAGCTGTAAAATTGTTTAAGAGAACTGACTGAAATGACTTATTTTGCACATAACGGTTACAGGCATTGAAAGAACTTTAAATGGGCCCATATTTTAAATAACTGCACAAAAGTTGCAATTATACTTGAGAAAGGATTCATCTCACCAAATTACACTTGTTTAAAAGTTAGGCCTCTAATCTAAGGTAGTTATCTATATTCTCTGAAATAAATCAAGAAAGTGAGACATTTCTTTTCATTCTTTTTCAGACATATCTTAACAAGAAGGTTGCACTTCACTAATAAAGACTAAAGCTTAAATTCTGGACAGCAAAAGCTAGGTGAGGTAAATTTCACTTTATGTAGGCAAAACAGGCTACATGGCTGTAAAATAATCTTAGAATGAAACAAAGAAATTAAGGGTCTATAGAGAAGTAAAAATTTCTCACTTGAGGAAAATCACCATATATTATGTCAGGTAGAAAAACTGCACCTTAGAAAAAGAAAAAAAATATAGAAAAATATGTGTATTTAAAGGACCGTATTTAAGAGGTTTAGTTACATTTGCAGATTAGTCTTCTACTAAAGAAAATTGGATTTATAGAAATATTTCAAACAATAAATTAGGTTTTTTTTACTGAAGTCTTAGGAAGCGTTTCAAATTATAATTGAAAAGAAATATGGCAATAATTGTATACAATGTAATAATGTTTAACACAGACTATCAGAAAGATCCCATTCAAAGGTATTCATTACATGACATTCACCAAATCATACAAAATGAACGTAATAACTCCAAATCCTAAAGTAATGACTGTAAAATGGATGACACTGGTTCTGATTCTACAGATATTCCCTGTGTGGTGTATAATTACATGGACCCTCACATATGCATGCACAGAATCATATGCATGCACAGAATCATATGCATGCACAGAATCCTTTATTGTTACAATACTGGAGAAAATATCCTTTATCAAAACAGGGCAGTCCCACTGTCTCTCTCCATCATCACCCGATTCATCTCCCTTATATACTAAGAAAAAAACCAGTCTCTCTTCCTTCTGGCAACAATCCACATGACTGCTCACAATTCCCTTCAGCTGTTTCAGCTCTTGAATCAGCTGGTGCTCATTAGGCCACCTCTTCTGCTTCATTCAATTCTTCTTTAGTTTCCACATTTGCCACCTCAGGGTGACTGCAAGCAGCATCCCAGGCGTATGTGCATGTCTGCTAGTTCTCAGCACACAGGCCGAAGTCCTATCTTATCTTAGCCGAGACTCCCAATTCCACAATTCTTCTCCATACTTCTCCACATTCCCTGCTCTTGAAATAACAAACACACACTGCAGTCAGGTTTGAGATTTTTATCACTTCACACATGGTATTTGATTTACTTTAGGATTTTTTTTTTTTTGCCTCTTAAAGAGAATCATAGAATCATAGAATCA
>NW_009212913.1:2786-20172 GCF_000690835.1 Fulmarus glacialis | reverse complement strand
GCTGCTGTCGCCCACCAGGGACCCCGAATGCCCATTTCTTCTCCTTCCTCACGATGTCTGTGAGGGTGTCTCGGAGCTCCCCCGGGAGTGGGAGAAGGAGGTTGTCTTTGGTCTTGATCGGATCTAATCTAAATCGTGATCTGTTTCTTGGTTGGAATTAGATTTAGGCCCTCTGACCCCTCTGGTTTCTTGTCAGAATTAAGTCATTAACACTAGTGAGCACAAGAGAAGCAGCGTGCAGGTCTTCGCACCTCTTGGTAAAAGCCGTGTAAAGCCACGGTGTTGTCATCTGCGAAATGGTGGCAGTCGTATTGATCTGCTCAATACTGAATGCCTGAGAGCGTTAAAGATCCAGAATTTCAGAAAAGTGAAACATCTCATTAATTGCTTCTATGTGTGAGCTTTGGAGATACCTGTTCATATGTTGTTACATGTGGTTTTTTTCAGATTTTTGCTTGTATTCTTTGTGCAAGACCTACACGTGTAGTGCCGTTATCCGTTTACACGTACCAGGGAGTTTGGGCAGATGCCCATCGGCCCTTACGGCTTGACGTTGCTGGAAAGCTAGTCTCGGAAGAAAACAGGCCTCTGGAAACATGAGTCGAGGGGAATAGGGATGTTGGCTTAGTGAGGCCGCTGCATGTTGTCAGTGTAAATATTTTTATTTAATTCTTTTGTTTCAAAAATAAAAGGGCAGAAATCAACTTGTGCTCAAAATACAAAATTTCACTTAGAAGCCCAGAATTGACTGAGGCAATTTACTGTGTGTTTTGGTTTTGTTTGCTCATGTGCCAAAGGTTATCAGATGGTTATCCAGATGGTTCTCACCACACTCCCACACAAAGATGGTCTGTTCATCGCCGTTGCATGGAGGGCACAACTGCGGATCCCAGAACACCCCATTCGGTGCTTTTACTGACTTTGTTCCCAGTGAGGGAGGCCAGTTGGAAATCTCGTGGCACTTAATACAGCACCCAGGCTCTCTGGTAAAAGGTATTCTTTGTAATATGGCTCCCATATTTTTGTGCGGGGTAGGGTTATGTCTTGTATCCATAGAAAATGAACAAATTAAAAACAAGCACAGGAGGTAGATTTGCCACATCTCATCAGTTTATCTGGAGATTTCTTATGAAGCCATTTCTCTTCATTTTTATTCTTTTATACAGCAGGCACAACAATTGCAGTTTCTTGAAAGATAATCGATACTGCTTTTTCATTTACCACTCCTACCATATTATCTTTCTGATGGTCTCAAACAATACAAGAGCACATTTCACTGCTCAGTGTATATACTTTAACTACTGATAGAGCTGAAATGGTTTTGATAAATGAGAAAACCATACTTGGTTAGTCCCCCACAAAATTAAGTAAGATTTCTGGTGAGATCTTTCCTTTGCCAGTTGGGTGTTGAAGATGTTACTGGTGGTGAAGAGGTAAAAGTGAAATTTAAAAAATGCTGTAAAAATGGAAAAACAAAATACTGTAAAGAATAAAAAGCATTGGCAAATAGGGTCAGAGGAAGAAAGAAGAAGTCTAATTCCAAGGGATTACACTTCTTTTTCTTTCCCACTCTCTTGCACAACAGCCAGCCACCTGACAATTGCCTGCTTTTGGCATTAGTCAACTCTTGTATTAGCTTTTAACGTTTGTTGATAATTTTCTCTCATTTATATCTGTGGATATAAATCTGGTTATTTATATGAAAAAATGTGTTATCAGTAAATATTGTTAAGTCTCTGAAGAGCTACATTGTGTTAGCCTTCTGATATTTGTATGTCCACACATAACTAGTCAGCTTCAGAGGAAAGTAAACAGCCGAGGTCTGTTTAGCCTCTCTCTGAAGGTCAACGGACAAAATAAAAAGCATCCAAGGTCACATGAAGCACATTTTCAAGCTGGTTTACAACACAGTTTGTTCCATTTCTTTATATACCTTTTTATTTTTTGAGCATCAGAACTGGCAGCACATATATGCAAGAGACTTGTCTGTGATCAAGTTAATTGTAATACTGCCTGCTGTGCATACATACAGCTCATCATATGCTTTCTTTCACCCTGAATTTGCATAACTTTTTTAATTATTACCGTAACAAGCATCTACATTAAAAGAATGGAAGAAAATAAGTTAGGAAATGCACTTGCAGCCTTAATCTGATCCCCTTTATAATAACATTTTTAATTCATGCAGCATGACCAATGCAATTTCTTTCCGCTGGCTTCATGGCGTATTCAGCACCCAGTATGGAATTAGGTAAGACCTGTGTAACTGGTGAAGACGGTCCCCACAGTATTCCTATCAAAATATATATATTTTTCAGAATCGTATTTTCTCCTAATATTCTCTTAGTATTCGAAAACTATTCCTGTATTTATCATGTGTCTGTGCTCCCAAATGTGGAGGTCTCTTCCCTTCACTCTGCCTGTCCTACCCAGTGCTGTGTGACTTGGATGCACCCTTAGTGGAACTATGATGGAGCTTCAATGCTTGTCCTACTAGCAGGAGCAGCAAAGTTGCAAGCAAAAAAGCAAAATAGTCTGCGTAGTCTTGCACTGGGGAAAAATAATCAGATTAAACCTCCAGACTGGCTCTTTAAAAAGTAAAATAAACCCTTTTATAACAAGTAATAATTTACTTCTCATAAACCTGTCAGCACCAGCCAGAGCTTAGACACTATATAAACATACGTACATCTTGGATTAATTACACTTGCCTTCAAATTCTCTGCAAGTAATTCAGTACAAGGATAATGCAAGAAAACGCTAAATATTCTGATGGTTGGTGTTAGAAAACACAATCTCTTGTTCAAGGGAAGTTAGATTAATTACCACGAGTGTAGCTTTTGCATGTTGCTGCAGGTGACACACTAGCAAGCCCTCTCAAGTCGGGCACGTCCCAAAGCCGTCCTCCCTACAAGCCAGGCTCAGGGCCTTCTGCAAACAAAGTGAAATCCTGCCCTTGCCCTGCTGAGTTGTGGAGTTCAGTGGTGTGGGATGCTTTTGGCACAAAAAGCGTGAACTGATGAGGAGTAGATTCAGCAGCGGCTTTGAAATTCAATGGTTGCTTTAGTTTTGAATTATTTGTCAATTCTAGCTGTTTTCCAGTGTTTCCTGCCTGGTAACTACTTCAGTTCACTGCAGATTTTTAAAGCCCCTCCATCCAACATCATGGAGCCATAGAGTTGAGGACAAACAGAACTGTTTCATAATCTTACGCAGAGTATTGTAAACCTCAGGATATCATGTTTTCCATATCCCCCTGTGTGCTGAAGCCAGTGACCAGGGTTTGTCCCCGTCTCCTGTCTCGGGCAGGACAGGAGGAGATTCTGCGTGGGAGGGCACGTAAGCCTGGCTACTGTCTGCAGCCTGGTCCCCGTGTAGTCCTCTAGCATCTCCATTTGTTCTATTAGGGATGTCAGAGGGTACGTCCCTGGCTATTTCTTTCTGTTTCCAGTTTGAGGACTGCAGTTTATGACTCTCATCTTGTTTTGAACCTGCAGGTGCAGTGCACTTCCGCAGTGTCTCAGGGCAGCAAGTTCCAGAAGTCAAATACCTGTTAGATAAAGCAGCACTTCTCTTTCCTCAGTTTTGGAACACTCCTCCCAGATTTACCAAATGCCCCTGCTCCTGATATTGCAGGATTTGGTGAATGACGGTTCTGCATGTGTTTTATTTGCACTTCGTGATTTTGTAAACCTTGATCTTATCTTGCTTCAGCCTTCTCCACATTAAGGCCTCACAGTCTCACCCGTGTCTCCTCCAAAGGCAGTTGCTTCATCCCCAGGATCACGTTAAATGCTCTTTTCTGTGCCTTCTCAACTTTACTATGCCTTTCACGAGCACTGTGTGTGGGTCTGGTCTTCATATCCCAAAATGTGGGCTCACTGCGGTTTTACACAGCAGAAAAACGATGCTGTCTGTTTTGTTCTCTAACACATTTCCTTGGGGTTTTTTGGCTGCCACATCATAATGAACTGAAGGTATCCAGACTTCATGTTAAGACATAAAAAGATGAAAAAATTCCCACTTCCCTTGGTCTGTTTCTCCAGTGGTTGATCACCCTCATTGTAAAAAACGTATGCTGAGTTTCGTATTTGAAATTTTCTGTTTAATGTTCAAACTTTAGGGTTTTTTGTTTTTCTACCTACTGCTTTCTCCTGTCGCTGTAAATGTGCACGTACATCATATAACTTTGTGCATAATGTACACAAAACTTTTGAGTTTTCATTTTAGCAGAGGAAGTAATTCTAACAAAAGATAGAATCATCCTGGGCTTAGCTAGCAGGATGTAGAGATCCTTCAACGCAGCACACAGGGTAAAGCTGCTTCTCCTGCCTCTGTTTGGTTTTCTTCTTGGGAAAGTACTAAACTTCAGAAACCAAAGCTTTGGTACTCTAATGAGCCAGGTTGCTTGTGGCAGTGAGCAAGATTGAGTATATATTCTTCTTGTTAACTTTTAGAGTGAGTAGCTTGAGTACTGTGTATTGCAATAAATGATACGGGACAGTCTGTCACTAGTACAAAGACAGGAGAAAAAAATCAGCCTTTTGAATAATCAGCTGAAATATGTTGCTTTGCCACTACCTTTAGTCCATCAAACATATTTCGGATAATTCTTGGGAAGATACTTTGCTGTATTTGCTGATAAATCTCAAAGTATCGAGTTAGGAGAAACTTCTGTGTAAATGTCCAGATTTTCATTGGCATAATTTAGTTTATGAACACAGAAAACACTGATTCTGTTGGTAACAATTACAATTTTTCAGGCAGTAGAAAACATCAATTTTAAAATACCTGATTGTGTAAAACATTTGTCCTAGCCGTTACCTAGATGTAAAAAGAAATATCTCTGAATATCAGTCGTGTCATACTTACGACGTAAAATGGCACGTGTATGAATCTAGATAAAAGTAGTCTCTGCGACGTGAGACATGGGATAACCAGGTTGTTTAAAGTACCCTGAGCAACACTACGTAAAGTTTACAGTTGCCGTGTCAGAGAAGCCCCAAGCAACGACAGTCAGATGTGTAAGCAGGGAATATTCAAGTAAGAACTTAGCTAATCATTTAGTTCTCTTGATTACAAAGTGAAAACCGTACCCGCTTTGGTTGTACTTTAGTTTCTGTCCCCAGCACTGAAAACATTGCATGAAGGACTTCTCCAGTAAGGTTGGTATGAATTCTGGGCAGAGAGAGGCGGTGGGAATAGACTTTTTTGCATGTCCCGCGGTAGCCAGTCACTCACCGGAGAGCCCTGGCCCTGCTGGAATGGTTATGTTGGGGTTATGCTACACGGGCATTGCTACTAAATAAAGGTAAAAGGTTTTTAGATTGTTTTCTTTCAAGAGAAGACAGCAAATTAACCTGCCTGTGTGTTGTTCAAAGACTACTCTGAATCCGAAGTATCAATTTCTACCTGTGTTTTCCAGCAGACCCTGTTCGAAGAAAAGTTTGTTGGAGTTAAGGGGTGTGTCCTACAGAGAGCTCTGAAATTCTTCCTTGAGCCTTTGCTTGCAAATCTGCAAGCACATTTTTTACTGTATGTACATACTTGTCCCTTCCCTCCCTATCTTCTCACATTTCTGCCTGATGCAGTTCAGGATATCAGCATTTCCGTATGCGGTCCCGACCTGCCGCTGCCCGTCCCATGGAGCGCTTCAGACACGTATTGCTCTCTCGCTATTGCAGAGAGAGCTACAGCTCCCGTTTTCACATCTTCCATTGTCACCAGTGAATGTTATTAACCATTTCTCACACCTTTGCATTTTCCTATTCATCATATGTCTTCACCAGCTTTTCGTCAAATAACCATTGCCATTCCCAAAACTTCACCTCTGAGGTTTACCCCAAATGCATAACCTATCCCCTGCCCCATCTTGCTTATCTCCCCCGATGGGGCACTTTGAGCCTCCTTCCAGACTGAGCCTGTCTCTCCCCCTCCTCTTGCAGCACTCGATCCCTAGCCGAGTCAGGAGTCACAGCGCCTTTGCTCTTTGGCCTCGTTTTATGGCAACTGCAAGAAGAAAGCCGTTAACACATTTCCCTGTTCCCAGTGTTTATGTCCCTGCCCTTTGGTGCCCACAGATCCACCCCACACACAGAACCGCCGTACGCAAACACAGGCAGTGCTACGATGGATGCTACGTGAGGGATACATTTTACCAGTCCTTCCAGCTCAGCACAGTGTGTTGACTAATTCTCAGTGCTAAAATTGCAGTATTAAATGTAAATTACAACAGTAAGAAATGAGCTTTATCCACCAAATCCCCAACATTTTACATTTTACTCTGAAAACCCTTTTATGAGCTCTATTACAGCTGTTAGCACTTGTTTTAATTAAACTTGCAGCACAGCATGCAGCTCAGTTAACCAGTGTTTGGTTTTCAGAGAAAATCAGTAAGCAGTTCCAAGTGCATTTTTCTGTCATTCTTCACATGCTGTGCTTTAGCATACATTATAAAAATGTTGATAGAGGATTGTATATCTCAAGGGAGGATAATGGGGACATGAAACTTACTTCTAGGCTATTTTTCCAACTTAGTTTGGGTTCTTAAGTTTTATAAAAGTACTTGGTGTTTGACTGCAGCTTGGATGTCTGCATCAAAGGAAACAGGTGGTCCCCCAGGACAGAGGATTATAAGGCCACCTCACCATGGTTAGATCCCTCATTGTCAGTCGCGGCAAAAAACTGATTGGTTTGTAGGGATGAAAAACGCTTGCTGCCTTCGACTGCGACTTAAATCATGTGAGTAACTGAGCGGGTGTTCCATGTACAGTGCCTCTCCTGAGGTTTTTTTGTGACTTTGATTCCCAAGGCTATCGGCCCAAAAGAGTTGTATTAGAAAAAGAGGAAAAGAAGAACCTGGTTTTAGAGAATGCAGTGGCACAGCCTTTTGTTGCAGCTGGTTTGAAGTGTCTCTCCATTGACATCTAGTGTCCGTACAGAAAGATATTTAGATTCCTCACAGCCATGCTGGCAATATTTATCTCTAAATTTTTAAAGATTTTTTCCATGCGTAGTTATTAAGACCTCTTACTGATAATACTAGGTCAGCCAGCAGATGAGACTGATGGTGAAAACACAGGAATCTCCCTACACATAACACTTTGTGGTATCAGTGACATCCATAGATGTCTATGTTCTGAATGGCTCTGGAAATCCTTTCAATGCCTTGCAGTTCAAAAATATTATCCTTTTTTAAGTTATCATGTAAATACTTACAAAATACTTTCAGTCTCTCTCTCCTCAGAGCATACAAGCAATTGTAAACCAATAAATATTCGAGACAGATTTTATGAAGTATTGTACCTCTGTAGTCAGGCATTATTCTAATTTTCTTTAATTAAGCAAGAGTCTCTTTCAATGAAACAAACCTCTTTATTACACTCCATTATATCACTAAGAGCTACTTAATAATTATCTTTATCTATTTTTACAGTGATGATGAGTTATTTTCATATTGATTTGTTTATATTGTAGAAATTCCAAGTTTTTACAAAAGGATTTGCTGTTTTACTTTTGCAAAATCTTGAACGGTGGCAGTGAGCAATTAATCATGTCGTTACTATACACTTAGCTCTGTAAGCAGCTCCACCTTAGCAGAACTTCGTCCTGCTCCTTCAGTCAGCCTGAAGTGCTTGTGTTGGGGTAGTGCACACAGGAACTACGCTAGAATCAGCCCCGCCATGCTTGGTCCTAGACTGATGTGGAAAAGTCCTTCCCTACTCTGAAAACTCCCTGTAGGTTCATATTTTGAGCATTTCCATTGTTAGAATCTGTTTTCAAAGGCAATTATTTCAAATAAATTATGTTATGAAAGCTTAACAAGATTTGTTGCCCTGATATGTGTGTGTTGCGGCCTCAGGAGGAGAGTGGGACAGGTCCAAGGATGCACATGAGGCACAGCTTCTGTCCAGGACTGACTCTGTGGCTCCAAGGGGCTCGTGGACTCCATCATTTCTTGACAGTGCTTTTCTAATCCATCCTTTTCCAGCCTTTCCTCAGTATCTCATAAGCTCTAGAAGAGCTCTCTCTTGGTTTGCTGATACCTGACAGAGTGGGGTCCTGTCCTTGCTGGCTAGTGGAAATTACTAACGTGCAAGTAATAAATCTCTGCCTTGGAGCAATAGAAGACTTCTGCTAAAAAAGAGCTAGGACAGCTTTGAACTGTTTCTGTGAAGGTCAGAGGAGGGTGATACAGTATTTCCCACAATTTCTGGAAAAGGAGCTATCATCAGTTTCTATGGATGGTCAAATATTTTCCCTCTTTCTCCTTTTACTGTTCTGTTACTTAAAGATACTCATTACATTAGCCCAGCTGTCATAGAATTTGTGTTGAAAGAACCTGCTGAATCAATACATCCAGAATAGGAGTGAAAGCATCATTAAAATGTATCCTGCTTAGATTATTCATAATTTAACTATAAAGCAAAACATGTGATCATGAGCAATAAAGGAATGTGACGTAAATAATTTCATTCAGAGCAGTGGCACTGGCAAAGCTGCTGCAGCAGCAGCCAAAGCCTTTAGTATGAAACTGCTTTACAGTGAGAGTTACAAATATACATTTGTATCTGCCCTTGCCACCGTCCTTTTGCCAGCCCCAGACTTTTCATCCCCAATAGGACTCGGTGCTTCCAGCAACCCCAGATTCTCCCTCCGTGGTGTCAATGGAAGGAGGCAGCGGCTGCAGCCAAGAGCATCGCGTTGCTACGGCAACACGTCCCACTTCCCCGGGGACCGTGTTGCCTCGGCGACATTGGGCGGGCAGACGCCGGTAGATCAAATTGTCTCAAAGCAGCTGCCCCCCAAAAAGCAGGGCAGCCCTGGCCTGCAGGCAGCAGGAACGCGCAGAGCTAGATGACCATGCACGTGTAGGACCGTGCACGCACAGCCTGGGTCTGGATTAGGAGAGGCGAGCGGTGCACGTGGTCCTTCGCAGGTAGCGAGACAAGGTCACTGCCAAAAGGAGCTTACCATTTAGTGTGTTACAATAAGATGGCAGGAAAGACAATGTCAGCGGGAGGGGATTAGCTGAAGGGAGCAAGTGCTGAGGCCGCTGTTTTTAGTTTGTATAATCAGGACCTGCAAACATACTGCAACATCAGAAATAATTCTCTCTTGTTCTACGAAACGTCTATGAATGGAGGTGATCTTGTACGTTCATTTTAGGGTAGTCCAGTGCTGCATGATGCTGTGTCACACACAGTACACAGCGTCATGTAGGCAGAGGATTAAAGATCAATTTACATAGGCAAATGCCTGTGTTAATACTGTGAGGTGCGGAGCCTCCCACTTGTGTGCCTGCAGGCAACCAGACCCAACCCGTGGGAGAATGCTCACAAGTTTTCAAGACCCCGTAGACCCTTTATCACAACGTGTTCATGGAGATCAGCACCAAACGCGTTCTGTGGACTTCACTAGAGCCATCTGTGTAACTGCTAGTAAGATGAGGAGGTTCAAAGTTTCATGCATGGACACCAGTTATCCACAGCACTTGAAAAGCAATTTGAGAAGCAGGAAGATGGTGAAGGACAGAAGAATTTACACAAGAGGACAGGTAATTTCCTTGTTATTTGTCCGTTCTTGTTGTAGGAATCTTTTTTCCCTTTACACTGTTGGATTAAGAAGCCTCTTGCCTACTGTAATTAGCCCTTGAATAAATAGCATCTCTTGAACACAAGGCTGTGTGTCCTGGTTTTTGTGTGCTAGCAGTGCTTTGCTTTTTTTTAAGCCTTACACTGATTCTTGCAGAAGAGCAGAGCCTGCTTCAGGGGGTCTAGTGTTACTTTTCACCTCTGGAGACATTACCATATGCTGCAGTGCTATGTCTCAGTGATGTTAACATACCTGGTTTTAAGTAAACATTGCCTGTACTTACAGCTACAGCCCTACTACTTGATTTGTCCTTGTATTTCTGATATTGGCCTTATGCTCTCTGAGCCATTCTTTGTGCATTTTCCACAAGACATTAGCTGTCTTTCTTCTCACAATCAAAGCTATCGTCAATTGTGTTTACAAAGGATTCCTGAACTGTGAGAAATTTTTCTCAGAGTGTGTGGTTTTGCATCATTTAGTCTTGAAAGGATGCTGCTTTCCCTGACCTCTTGCTGGTTTTTCTCAATGACTCCAGTAATTGCATCAGTAGCCTTTGGAGTCACGTTTCCCTTTCGCATCTAGGAAAGATCCAACTTTCCTTACCCTCTCCCAGCTGAATCACATATCCAGCTCCTCCTTTGTGCCGTGGCTCAACCACATCAGCTCTTTTTCTGGTTTCTGTGGATGCAATCTTGTTTCACTCTGGTCCAGAATAAACTCTGCCACTTCCCTGGCTCATCATTTCCACCACTCTACTTTTCTATGAACGTCTCAGTCTTCCTTCTCCTCCCCTGCATCAAACACATTTCTTATCTTCTCTATAAACATCCTTTACAAGCCGTCTTCAGCTGAGTCTGTCAGCAGTCGTTCTGCCAGCGTTGTCCCCTGTCACCATTTCAAACAGACGTGTCAGTGGTTTTCCCCACCTCCCCACCACAGCTGGGCAGTGCTCTCCAGAAACATCTGCAAAGGGCGCTGGGGCACGGAGACCAGCACGGTACCACGTGCTCCCTCCTGTTGGAGGTATTCATCTGCCCTGTCTCACCTTATTCTTAAATTCAGGGGCTTCTCTTTTTGCTCCAGCACTGAGAAACCGAAAAATGACAGCCAGGAATGCATCCCAAACCCACCCGTTTATGACTGATGTCACCTCAAAGCCGCTCAATCCCTACACTGATGCTCCACGTTATCTGCAGTTGTGCAGGGGGGGGGGTCCCTTTCAAATGCACAGCAGAGATGTCAGTTCCCTGAGGTTTAATTTGCAGTCAGCAAGAAACGAGAGGCAACATGCAGAAAAAAACCTGCTTCCTCTCTTTCTTCACACCCCTTTGACTGGTTTGTCACCTTTTCAACGGATCTGTTGAAAAAGATTCAGCCTAGATTTATACTACGGCTTAGAGGAACATAAAAGCCGATTTCGTGTTCCAAGTATTATTTTGGATTATTAATCAAGCCCCCCGTCTGGCTGAGCTCAGTTTTTGTGGAATTTATTTCAGGTTTTGTGGAATTTATTTCTCTTGTCATCCTGAGCAATCTGTAATGCGCAGAACATAGGTTTGCCGATGAAACGGGAAGATTGCTGGCGAAGTTCGGCTCTGTCTGTGCCTTTGCAGGAGGATCTCGGTGCAGAGGATATGCATTGCAGTTGTTCCTTTGTTCATATTTAATGATATGAAAAAGAAGAATGTAATTACAGCCTGTCTCCCTCAATCTCCTCCCTGCCCCTCAGTATTTGAACTCTTTGAGATAAAGGCAAGTGGGAACGTAGCATTTTCTGTCAGCAGAGCACATCCCAGAAGCAGATCAGAAGCGACTCTGCCCCGACCACTCTGCAGCTTCTATCTGACAACGGCTCCCCGCTGAGCCGTCTCCTGTCTGAAGGAACACGGCCATTACAAACAGCATTGCAAGTACCAAAACCTGATCAAAGTCAGGAGCACGGTGTTTCCTCTTGGTTTTCTTTGTATGTTTGACAGCCCCGTCAGACCGTGCTTGCTTTGCTTTTCCCCTCACCAGCTGGCTGATTTCTCTTTATCTGGAAACACCCTTATGCAGTTACTAGATTTGGGGATGCAGCATCAAAATGGGGCTTGGCTCAAAAATGGACCTTTTTTTTTTTATTTAGCTATTTTAGCTGTTTATTTTCTGTTTAGCTTTGTACCGCAAGCTAAACTCACTTCATTTACACTCTAAACCTATCAACCCCTTTAAAGCTCAGCACAGGGTTACGAAAGATTTGCTGCCAAAGAATTCTGAAAACTGAAAATATCTTCTTGAAAAGGGAGTTTCAAGCTTACAATTTTGGTTGGCCTCACGCTGAAATGAGGAACAGCAAAGACAAGAAAGGACTGGAAGGGGCAAAGCAGGACGAGTCGACCCACCCGACGCGCCAGCCGAGGGCTGGGGCTGCCCCGTGGGAGGCAGTTCGGGATGCTGACGGTGAGGGAGGGTGTTTGACCAGACCAAGGAGAAACCTCCGGAGCCTGAGCAGCGTGGCAGTGCCGGAGAGCTACAGAAAAACCAGTCAATGAGAAGACAGTTGATTGACGAAATTGCTTGAAATGAGGAAGGAGGAAAAAGGCTGTAATATGTAAACCCTTTAATTGCAAAGTTGTTTAATCTGAGCTGTCCCAGAGCTGACGGGGTAAGTGTTATTGCTGCTTCCTAGGCTATGTAACAGGCACAGAGGCTGACGGGGAAATTTTCCACTTAGTGGCAGAGATATTAAATTACAAAAAAGATAACGGTTTATCTCAAAAGCAATGAGTTGCTATTTTCTCAAGACCTTGCTGCCGAACTTTAAAAGAAATGCTGTGAAAATCCGAACAATGCTTAAAAGGAGAGAAATCTGTTACAGAAAGGGTGCTGATTTAAATCTTCTTTCAGTTTGCAAAATTGTTTTTACCTACAGAGAGACTTTAAACAAGGGGAAAATGTATGCCAGTTGCTTGGGATCAAAATCCAAGTCTCAGACACGTAGAAGAATAGTCCAGAGAGAGAAGCCAATATTTAGCTGCTGAAAAAAAGCCATGGCAAATGAGAAACTCAATAGGGGTGGAAAGTGAAGGGGAAAAAAGGACAAAGGGATGGAAAATGTTCTTGCAGTAGCAAAAGTGCAGCTAAAACAGAGGATTTGAATATGTGAGGAATAACCAAAAGGTTATATGGGAGGATTTTTCGAGAGGTAGTAAGTATGAACCGCAGCACAGTGACAGTGCTGGTGCTTAGAAAGAAAGCTGCGGGAAGGTTGGTTTGGTTGGGAAGAGTGTATTTCCATCGTGGAAAAATACTGAGACAATGAGTTTGGGAAAGAGGAGTTTAAATAAAAGGGAATGGATCCTCCTGAAGAGCTTCAGTGATGAGCGAAATAGGGGCGGGGGCTGGGTGTCCACAGTGGGAGCGTGTCCGGGAGCAGCGAGCGCTGGCGGCTTCCCCCGCGAAGGGGAGCCGGGAGCTGCCGGGCATGGCAGCCAAGCTCAAGCCGAGAGCCTGGCCGTGGTCGGGATCTGGCCAGGGGTCGGTGGGGCCCACAACCAAGCACAGCAGGGATCCAGAGGGAGCTGGACCGGGCTCTGCTGCTCAGCATCTCGCAGCTCCCGCGGTCCCCCTTGGCTGCTGCAGTCCCCCTTGGCCCCTGCCCCGGGGACGGGGAGCCCCTCACCTCGCAGGGACTGTCTCCATCAGAAGCAGCACATCTGAAGCTTTAAAAAAACCAAAATAATTATTAGTTGCCTTTAAACTGAGATATATGAAGATCAAAGAACAAACAATGAAGGCAAAAATGACAAAACTAAAACCAATCCACTTCTGTTATCTCACTTCAGGAAAGTAATTGTTCAAGTGCTAGACATGAAAGATCTGCTCCAGCAGCTGTTTTCTTCAGCTCAAGCAAAGGGAAGCCGTGCACTCTTTATTAAACACAAGTCTTTCCAGACTGAAGCTGAGTATAAGAACAAGAAGTGATGGTATCTCGTATGAAAGGACACAGTTGCTTGTCCAGGGTTCAGCTTCTGCTCACAGTCAAAAGCAAATAGTTTAAAATGCAGTTTAAAATAGGCCAGTACTTTGGGAAAGGTCGAATTCTTGTTGGAATTTTGACCGGTATATATTTTTATGGCAAAAGACCCAATAAAGAAGGTAAAATAGAGAAGGCAGCAAGGCAAGCACTCACTGTATCAGCAGTTCAGGCTCCCAGACTGCTGAGAAGAACGGCCCTCGGGGAGATGAGATTATATTTTACTTATGACATATATAGAATAACAGATTTCTCATTCATCTCTAAATTCATATTGAAACCAATTAGGCAAGAGCTACTGGAACAGGAAGAAAATCATGACCAAATCTTAGAAGCAGTATTTGACCGCGGGGTGAAGTCTCAGGGAACACTCTTTTGGAAATGAATACTCTGGTCGTCGGAACAAGTTAGAGAAATTAAAGAAGACTGCTCCGTGCTTTCAGTAAATGGAAACCTTTTTTTATATATATTTATTTATTTATTAAAAGGCGTCGCTTAAGCAATATTTAGGGCAAAGAAGGTCTTGGGAAAAAAAGGAGTCATCAGGAATAAGTAAAACATTAAATAGTAAATAAATTCTTAAGATCGGAAATTTTAAAAAAAAAGTATATTTAGAATTAATTTAAGTTGAATTTCATGGTATATGATGGGAAAATCTGTTATCTTATGAAAATGAAAATCAAGTGGTAAGGACTACTTGTTTTAATATATAGGAATTCAGAAGCTCCAGTAAGTTAGTTTCGTATTGTAGCAAAATGTGTAAAACTTGCGTTGTTTATTTACTAAAAAAGGCTTTATACTTGAGATACTCTGAAGTAAAACCAAAAAACCCTACATGTAACAATTTATCAACTGTTACATTAACTAAATGTACAAAGAATAACAAAAGAAGAAATCCCAGGAAAAAAAAAGAAAAAAAACAAATGTAAAAAGTAGCAAGAGCACCAGACGTTATGCCTCCCAGCTGGATCCTACCAAGTATTTAGAAGTCTTTGAGAGGCACTTGGGTTTGCATCCTGCGTGCAACGAGCTTCCATGTGAAAATGAGTCTTTTTTCCCCAAAATATGTAAAACCCCCCCCCCATTCTCACCTTTATGGTGTCTTAGAATGTGCCGTGTTCTGCCAGAGCCAGATATCGCTGCTGAATCCCCCGATGTTCGCATCTCTGTCCACACAAGCTGTACTCTATTGACTGCGTTTAAAGAAACGGAGATCAGACTGGCTTTGCAAAGGCTGGGAAGATGCCGGGTAGGACCCATGAAGGACTTGCAGCATTTGTGGTGCCACATCACATCGCCGAGGGAGGTTTTTGTTGTCATTTGTCACAGAAAAGGCTCTGAAGGGCTGGGCAGAACTTGAACTGAAGGGCTGGGCAGAGTCCCCTCCAGGTGAATCTTTCTCCTCGTCCTCTCCGTCATTAAATGATGCAGGCAGAGCTCGGGCAAAGCTGCCTGTCACTAGGTGACACCTCTTCGGCCATATGTTCTGCGGATCTACGAGTTTATGAGTCTCAGAGTTATTCTTGATGTCCAATCGAAAGCGTCTGTGTGCGTGATGAAGTTGGATTTCCCATTTTCATCACCACGGTCACCCAGGTGAGGTTGGCACTGCCGTTAGCCCTGACATCCCTGAACATAAACATCCTGGGAAACCGGGGATTTTGAGAAGATCCGCCCCTTTGAAGCTGAATTGTGGCAAATTTCAGAAGTGACACACAGATGCCAAAGCTCTTCCTTCAGAAAATACTTGTGAGCAAACATGTAACAGATTTCAAGTTTCCTAGCAATCGCATTTCAGAGACTCTAGAACAGCCGTATGACTAATATGATAAGCAGCTCCTTTAACAACTACAACTTAACATAAAAATCAAGATGAGCATCTTCCATGGACACCTCACTTGAAGATCTTACCGCTATTCTGAGTGAAGCTTTAGCAAGTGAGATGGAGCGTGAATAAAAGGGACATGAAGTAAGAAGACGACTCTCTAAAAGCAGTGGGCTGGGCATTGTCAATATTACCATGACTAGCAACGGAGTCAGGATAAAGAAAGGCCTGGGCAGTCTTTTGCTCTGAAAAACTCTACTTGTTTATTGGTGGTGTAAATGTTGCTAGGCTACGTGGATTAAATTAAAACCCCCATCCTTTCCCAATGTGTATACCACCTTCAGCAAAGAATGCTCTGTGAATTTAATAAAAGTTTTTCTTTTTCCAGATAATTCAAATTTCCCAGAAATGATGGACCAGAGGGTTTTAATTATAGAAGAATCTATAGAAGACAGAATATTAGCCAACTACTCAATAAAGAATCTTTTCAGCATATTTAGAAATCAATATCAATTTTAATTAATCAACTGTGCCAGTGCTCAGAGGAAAATAATAGATAATAAAATAGGAAAAAAACAAAAAAAAAAAGAAAATATCAATATGGCTGGAAACTGACCTAGAATACACTTTTTATCAAAAATGGTATGTAGAACTAAAAGAAATACAACAAAGGGGGAAAGGAGGATCGTGGCTTTTTGCAAGGAGAGGTTAAATAAGACGTCAGCTTGGAAAAGGACCCAAAGGAGAAGGGCCCAGAAAGTCATGAATTATTTCAGAAAAGATGACAGGGAAACAATTTGTTATTATTTCTCACAAGACAAGGTTTAAGCGACATCAGTGAAATCATCATTCAGCCAATCTAAACCAAAGCAGGACGTCATTAAACAGTGCCACTCACTGCCATCGGATATTGTGGAGGCCAAAACCAGGAAGGTGTCCGAAGAGTGATTATATTGGAAACGGAGTCTAGAGTTCTAGGTGCGGATACAGTCTCCAGCCCAGTAAATCCCAGCGCGTGGCCGTGGGTGGCAGAGCCGGGGGCAGCACCCTGGGGAGGAACGGCCGGGCGCCTTGTGCCTCCTCGCTGGGGACAGAGCTTCGGGCTGAGAGATCCTGGGTCTGATTAAGGCAGTTCTGAGTGACACAGCGTGCTTTTATCCTTTCCAGAAAGAGTAACCTTAGCTGTAATAAATTCTAGCTGATTAGGAAATGAAAATAAGAAGACAAATTTTCCTTTTATTTGCAGACTTCTTAAAAAAAAGTCTTCAGACTGTACTGTTGGAAAATGTAAGTAGACAGATTATCCTGGAAGAACAGACTTCGATCTGCAAATGCCAGGAGTGACTCTGTGCCTTTGGGACAAACAGTATGTGGGACAGAGGGGTGCTGCATCCCCTTAGCTGGACACATAGGGAGGAAACTGGGGAAAATCCCAACAATTTTTCCCTAGCACACAAGAGAACTTGCCCGTGTCACGAGGAACTGCTCATCCTGGGAGAGACGGGCATTTCACACCGGCGCCGTTTCACTGTGCCTCATCCATGACACCCCTGGCAGAAGCAGAACCACCTCCAGGACCTCCCCAGCCCAGGAGAAATTGAACTTTGCCGTCCCAACGCGGCTTTTGCTGCATGGAGGCAGGGGGGATGTGGGACAGCCCAGCTTCCCCCACCTGGAGCTGCCGGGGCAGTGGGCAAGGACAGAGACCGGGAGGGCTGCCCAGGGCTCTCTATCCACACACCTTCCCCGTCTTAGCAGCGGCAGACGCCAGCCCGTTTCCCGGGGTGCTGGCGGAGCAGGTGGAGACCCCGCTCCGACCTCCTGCTTGGCACAGCTTCAGGCTCCTCTCCAGGAGCTGTTAGAGCCAGGGCTCAACCACCCCGCAGAAGCTCCTCTTGCAGTTAAGCACGCCTGCGACTGCTGGGAAATGGGTGGCCGGGCTGGGAGAACAG